>NC_064289.1:35681046-35981046 GCF_019186545.1 Solanum stenotomum | reverse complement strand
GTTAGAACTTGCATTGTTGCTACTTGCCGGACCAAGGAGGTAATCAACAAGAAAAGAATTATCAACATATTGTTATACTATATAATAGGCTAGTGTCGATTGGTGCGAAGTTATAACTAAGCCAAACATCGATTATGATATCTAATGTGAGGTAAAGGTAAGGGTTAGTAATTTATACACACGTAGCCGGACCAAGGTGCGGGGTGAAATTCTCTAGATGCCGGACCAAGGATTTAGAGATACCTAACTTATCACTTTGCATGTAGTACAGCAGGAAAGGATTGTTATTATTAAGATTACTGTGTTATGAGCTTGTGGGGAACACGTACACCCTAGTTAATTATCTCATCTTGATAACAACCGAAATTGACTTTTATTTACTGATTACTTACAGACTTCTTACAATTTGTTTCACAAATCCCCTTCCTTTTAATTACTTGTTTCTGGAAGTAATTTGACTAATTGAATATCGGAGGACCCACATGCTCACTTAGCCAAGCTAAGGGTGGTTTGCAAAAGTTGTGTAGGTAGACCAGACTTGGATATGGATATCATCGGATTACGAGTGTTCCCTCTATCACTGACAGGTGATGCTGCAGTATGGTTCACTGAGCTTCCTTATAATTCAATCTTTACATGGGACCAACTGACAGATGTGTTCCGAGCAAGGTACTATCTAGTGTCCAAGAAGCTCAATCACAAAGATAGGGTCAACAATTTTGTAGCATTACCTGGAGAGTCTGTGAGTAGCTCGTGGGACAGATTCACTGCTTTCGTAAGAAGTGTCCCAAACCACCGTATTGATGATGAGTCACTGAAGGAATATTTCTATCGAGGTTAGGATGAAAACAATAAAGCAGTGCTTGATACTATTGCAGGAGGTTCATATGGAGACTGCACATATTCACAGATTTTTGAAAAACTGGAGAAGATCTCTCGCAACAATAAAGCATGGAGCACTAGGAGGTCAGATACTAGGAGAAACACATTTGCCATTCAGAATACAAACACCCAGTCTGCAGATGAGATTCGTGACGAGATAGCTCAGATGAGGACCGAGTTGAGGTTGGTATTGAAGCATGTGAGTGGAGGTGCAGAGAAGGTAAATGATGTGAATTACATGACTAGAACGCCACCACCAGTTGAAGAGTTTTACTATGAAAATGATGCTTATGCGGTGAATGATCAGACAAGGAGTTTCCGACCAAACGCCCAAGGATCCAATGCAGAAAATTGGCGCCAAGGTCAAGGAAACCAAGTTCGAATCTATGGCAATTACAACCGAGAGGGTCAATATGTCCAGGATGGGAACTTCAATCGCGACAACAACTACAACAGGAACAACTATGGCAATAGAAACGATCGGGTTGCACCTTATGTTCCTCCTCAAAATCGGGTATCTGGTACTAGGAAGCTAGAGGCAATATGGCGCGTATTGAAGATATGATGTACAAGATGATGAGAAGGTTTGATGCAACTAATGAGAATGTGAAGGAGATGAGAAACGACTTATCTGGTATTGGTTAAAAGGTTCATGCCCATGCGGTGTCAATAAAGCACCTAGAGTAGCAGATGACCCAGTAGTCTACTACAGTGAACCCACGTCAACCTGGTACTCTTCCTAGCAACACCATCTAGAATCCAAAGAATGACGGTCATTGTATGGCAGTTACTACTCGAAGGGGTAAGCAAACCTTAGATCCACCTATGTTGTCTATGGTAGATGTTGAGATTAGAAAAAAAGATGATGTGGTAGAGGTTAGAGAAAAGTCTGAGACTGCGACTGCGACAGAGAACAAAGCGAAGATATCTCAGAAAGTGGTCCCCATACCTAGACCTCCACCACCTTTTCCATAGAGGTTAGTGAAGAAGACTGAAGATGGTAAATATCGCAGGTTTATTACTATGTTGAAGCAACTTTCCATCAACTTTCCGTTGATAGAAGCTTTGGAGGAAATGCCTGGGTATGCAAAGTTTATGAAAGATATGGTAACAAAGAAGAGGTCTATGAGTTTTGAAGATGATGATAACTTACAACATTGTAGCGCTATTGCTACAAGGTCTCTTGTGCAAAAGAAGGAGGATCTTAATGCCTTCACGATTCCATGTACTATCGGATTGTTACACTTTGCTAAGGCATTGTATGATCTTGGTGCTAGCATCAACCTCATGCCATTGTCTATTTACAAGAAGTTAGGTCTATGGGACCGAAAGCCTACTACAATGCGGTTACTAATGGCCGATCAAACTGTGAAGAGGCCCATTGGTGTACTCCATGATGTGCTAGTGAAAGTGGAGTCTTTCATTATTCCGACGGATTTTGTGATTCTTGACTGTGAGATTGATTTTGAGGTTCCCATCATCCTAGGGAGACCATTCCTTGCCACAGGGCGTGCGTTGGTTGATATGGAAAAGGGACAGATGAAGTTCAGATTGAACAATAAAGAAGCAATTTTCAATATTTGTAGGTCCATGAAGCAGAGTGGTGAACTCCAAATGGTATCTACTCTAACTTACAGAGTTGAGAGTGGAGCATAAGTGCAAATTGAAGACCTACTCGATGTTAGGGCAGTAGCAATAGTTATGATGAATTTCGGTAGTGATGGTATAGAAGAGTACGATGAGTTGGTAGTTGCACTAGATACGTGTGAATATCGGTCAAAACAAAAGAAGTATGAGTTAGACAGGAAGAATCCTGAGTCTCCACTAGTGAGGCCATCTATTGTAGAGGCACTGAAATTGGAGCTTAAGGGTCTACCACCACATTTGAAGTATGTAGAGTTCTTGGTGACTGTATTAAAGAGTTTCAAGCGAGCTATAGGATGGACTAATGCGGATATTATTGGGATTCCTCTAGGTATTTGTTCCCACAAAATACAACTCATGCTAGATTACAATCCTAGTATTGAGCACCAAAGAAGATTAAATCCACATAAGCAAGCGGTGGTTAAAAATGAGATCATCAAGTTGTTTAATGCTAGTGTTATCTATCCCATTGCAGATAGTAGTTGGGTATGCCCTGTTCAATGCATGCCCAAGAAAGGTGGGATTAATGTGGTTCGTAATGAGAGAAATGAGCTTGTTCTGATGCGGCCCATGACTGGATGGAGAATTTGCATGGACTACCGGAAGCTAAATTCTTAGACAGAAAAGGACCATTTCCCTATGCCATTCATGGATCAGATGTTAGATAGACTTGCTGGTAAGGGTTGGTATTGTTTTCTTGATGGTTATTCGGGCAACATTCAGATTTCTATAGCTCCAAAGGACCAAGAGAAGACCACGTTCACTTTCCCTTATGGGACTTTTTCCTTCAAAAGGATTTCCTTTGGGTTGTACAATGCTCCAGCAACCTTCTAGCATTGTATGATGTCAATATTCTCTAATATGCTGGAGGACACTATTGAGGTATTTATGGATGATTTCTCTGTGGTAGGGGACTCTTTCGATCTATGTCTGAATCATTTGGCTGAGGTACTTAAAAGGTGTAAAGATTGCAACCTGGTGCTGAATTGGGAGAAGAGCCACTTTATGGTGAAAGAAGGGATAGTTCTAGGTCATAGAATTTCTGAAAAGGGCATTGAGGTAGATAAAACGAAAGTTGAAGTAACATAAAAACCTCCCCCACCTATCTCTGTAAAAGGTGTGAGTAGTTTTCTTGCGCATGTTGGGTTCTATATGAGGTTCATAAAAGACTTTCCAAAAATTGCACACCCATTGTGCAAACTACTCGAAAAAGAGTATAAGTTTGATTTTGATGATGCTTGTCTGAGAGTATTTGGAGAGTTGAAGGAGAAGTTGGTTACTACACCTATCATTATTTCACCTAATTGGGGACAACCGTTTGAGGTAATGTCTGATGCAAGTGGAGTGGCGCTTGGTGTGATACTAGGACAGAGGAAAGAGAAAATTCTTCACCCTATTTACTATGCTAGCAAAGCTCTAAATGTGGCCCAGAAGAATTATACTATGACTGAACAAGAACTTCTTGTGGTGGTTTTTGCATTCGAGAAATTTCGATCCTACTTGCTTGGTACTAGGGTCATAGTGCATACTTACCATTCAGCATTGAGGTATTTGATGGCGAAAAAGGATGCAAAACCAAGATTGATCAGATGAGTATTGTTGTTGCAAGAGTTTGATTTTGTGGTAAAAGATAGAAAGGGGACCGAAAATCAAGGTGCCGATCACTTGTCCAGATTAGAGGAAGAGGTTATGCTAAATCTTGGATATAGGGCTGAAATTAACGATGCTTTTCCAGCTGAACAAGTATTGGCTGCCTCTCATGATCTGATTCCATGGTTTGTAATCTTTGCTAATTATTTGGCAAGAGATTTGGTGTCCCCCGGACTTGTCTTTTCACCAAAGAAGAAAGTTTATGCATGATGTAAAGAAATTATTTTGGGATGAGCCTTACTTGTATTGTAGCTGTGCTGATGGGATTATTCGTCATTGTGTGCCCGAGGTAGAGATCTTGAGTGTACTCGAAGCCTGCCATTTATCGCTAGTTAGTGGGATCATAGTGATATTCCGACTGCGCATAAGATTTTGCAGTGTGGGTACTACTGGCCTACCATCCACCAAGATGCTTATGATTTTACCAAGTCTTGTGATCGTTGCCAAAGAGAAGGAGGAATTTCAAAGAGGCAAGAGCTTCCTATGAATCCTATGTTGGTGATAGAATTGTTTGATGTATGGGGCATTGATTTTATGGGTCCATTTGTGAGTTCACATGGGATGAAGTATATTCTTGTTGCGGTTGATTATGTATCGAAGTGGGTAGAAGCAGTTGCGCTCTCCAACAATGAAGGCAAAAGTGTCACCGCATTTTTGAAAAAGAATATCTTCTCAAGATTTGGTACCGTGAGGGCGATCATCAGTGATGGAGGCTCCCACTTTTGTAATAAGTTGCTCAATGTGCTACTTGAGAAGTATGGTTTCTGCCACAATGTAGCCACTCCTTACCATCCACAAACTAGCGAACAAGTTGAAGGGTCGAACAGAGAGATCAAACAGATTTGGCGATGACTGTGAATGCTAATAGAACGGATTGGTCAAGGAAGCTTGATAATGCTGTATGGGCCTATCGCACTGCATACAAGACCCCCATAGGTATGTCCCTTACCAACTTGTCTATGGGAAAACTTGTCATTTACCGGTAGAGCTAGATCATAAGGCGATGTGGGCAATGAATAAACTAAATTTGGATTGGGGCGCTGCATCTAATCAAAGAATGAATGACTTGAATATGCTTGATGAGTTTCGCCTAAAAGCTTATGAAAGTTCAGCCTTGTACAAAGAGAAGACGAATAGGTATCATGATTAAAGAATTGAAAAGTGAGAATTTGTGGTTGGTGATCTTGTGTTTCTATTCAACTATTGGTTGCGCTTGTTTCCAGGCAAACTCAAGTCCAAATGGACTGGGCCATTTTTGCTCAAAAAAGTGCTCCCCCATGGAGCGGTTGAGCTTGAAAATATTGAAGGAACTAGGTTCATGGTAAATGGTCAAAGGATAAAGATCTATTTGGGAAATGCTGAAAGTGTGCAAGAAGTGATTTAGGCTTTTCATCTTGATGAAGTCTGAGTAATCAAGAGGCCTGCATCGTGCTGCAACGTTAAATCAAGCGCTTCTTGGGAGAAAACCCAAGATGTACAATCTAGCCAACGATAGGTTTTAGTTTTCCATCTAGCAGTTTTTGTGTTTAGTTTATTCTCAGTATTAATTTAGATAGGTGTTTTAGTTTTTTTTTTTTTGTGTTGGCTAGAATTAGTATAGGGTCCGTGTCTAAAAAGTATCCAAAAAATGTAAAAAGAATAGCCTAATGGCTGCTACATGTGCACGCTATGAAAATTCTACAGAAAATGGTCTGGTGCAGAGCTCTACGGACCCCATCGACTGTCCGTCGATCCATCCACGAAACGTGGATGGTGTCCGTAGATCCCAGGTAAGTCCCTACAACTTGTCCAAGTGTAGGAGTGATCTACGGTCCCAATCTACGGACTGTAGATGGATCAACGGACCATAGACGGGGTATCGTAGGTCCAAAACCCTAATACTGCCTGACCCGACCCAAACTCATCCTATTTAAAATCCCCCAATTTTAAATCATTCCACTTCCCTCCATTTACTCCCAAACTGTTTCATAACTTCCCAAACCCCTTAAATCACTCAATAATCACTCCATCACTCCCCAATTAATCTTCCCTTCCTTTTCCCCAAACCCCTAAATTCCCTTTCCCCTCCAAAAATTCCCACAAGGTTCGGTGTTCGGGTTAATCACGATGAGGTAATTCTTTGTTCTTGCAAAGCTTAGACTTTCCTCGTTGCTTGTAAGATAATAGACTTTCCCCTCACTTTGAATTTCGGTTCGTAGATTGTATATGGAAAGTTGGGAGTCGGGTCTTGACCGTGAGTAATTGTTAGATGTAATTACATGATAAAATTGGAAGTTACAATACCCTTGGAACGATAAATAGTTATTGTGTTGCCTTACTATATGTGATTATAAGTCAAAATGTAAGTTTTGACTTAGGGTTCCAAAGTTTGTCTTAAATACTTGGTTAAAATGATTAATAAGAATCTTGAGAATGACAAACTAGCATGATTCAATGTTGAAATACATGGTTAGACTAGGATATTGTTGAAAATGGTCTAAGATGTATACTTGAAAATAAAGAATGGCTGAAATCTGGCACAGATCACATCCACGATACCCCGTCTACGGATCGTATATCAATCTACGGACCATAGATTAGGTTCGTGGTTGGATGCATATGAAATTTCACCGAGTGTGAAACCATGGATGTGGACTATGGTCCGTAGATCAATCTACGGACCGTTCTGTACCTTCGTGGTTTCCATCTGCGACTAACATTGTTGGTCCTCTGATCGACGGAACGGTTCCACAGACTGTAGATCAGTTTATGGACCGTAGGTCTCCTCCGAGGGTGACCACTGTAGCCTTTGTCTGAAATTTTCATGGGACTTTGTTACTATTGGTTTATAGTTCTAATTTTTTTTTAGTTTGATTATGGTTAGTTTTGGCACTAATATCACTTCCACAGTTACGATGGCACCCAAGAAGATAGCCACGTACTCCAAACAGGGCAAGTCAAAATATGTTGCTCGTAGCTACAGGTTAATCAATGAGGACACGAACAAGGAAAAGGATCCAGTATACGTTCCTCCCAACACAAGGACTTCTCCCACTATACCCCGAGCCATCAGAGACACCCCCGGAAGGTCATTCCCGACGTAGTCACTGTCTCCCAGTCTGATGAGGAGCACACACTGATCAGGTCACCAATTGGGGCTGCTTCCGGTTCAGCTACTGGGTCTGTGTCTGGCTCTGAGTCTACCCATGCTTCGGGCTCTGAGTCTAGCCATTCTTCAGGGTACGAGTCTGCCTAGGCTTCGGGGTCTAATGCCAAGTCAGCCACTGGGTCCAGCCAGAATAAACAAGCAGCCTCATTTGATGAGGCCAATAGCTCAGAGTTAGTTCCCATAGCAGGAATGAGAACCCTACTCCAGTGGCCGGTGAGCCAAACAGATGGTGTGTTGTGGGGCAACGACAAATCGATCGGGCTGCCAAGATGATTAATGACAGAGAGAAGATGGCCTGAATCGTAACAGAGGAGCGTAGAGTCCTCACAGGGAGCTTGTACACTGTCGCCGACATCCACCAGCTTTTTAACCTTCCCAAGTGTGACTGGATGGCCTAAGACCCAGGTACCTATAGTGAGGAGATTGTACGGGAGTTCTACGCCTCATAAGCCGCCACTCTCCATGGTTTGATCTTCAAGCTGTCAAAGCCCATAGCCTAGGACCCTCTCACTTCCACTATGGTCCGGGGTTGTCCGGTGCACATATTGCATGCCACCATCAGCCGCTTTCTTTAAGGACCTACCACGGGTCACTCTTGGTCTCTAAATACAGCGTAGTTTGATTACAGATGGGACATCATAGTGAGCGGTGCTTTCTAGAGGAATACTGAGCAGTGAGGGGCTGTTATACTGTGGTTAGCTAAATACATTGGTGCAGATGGCGAGCGTGCGGACTGGGTCCCTACACCACAATTGGGTATCCGAAAGGCCACATTAAATTTTGTGGCCAAGTTCTTCTGGTTGTTGGTGCGTAACAAGGTGTCACCTACAAATGTTGACAACCAACTCACATAGGACAGAATGGTCATATTTGCAACATTGGTAGCAGAAGTGGCGATTGACTTTAGCCGCATGCTAGTGGCCGAGATTCACGAGAGGGCATTTAAGACCTCCACTACTTACCCCTTTCCATGTATGGTTTTCCAATTGTGCAGGGACTCTGGAGTGCCAATCTGCCATTGTGGCAGGTTAATCCACCCTAAAGGGACTTTGGATATAGGCCCCATTCGAGATGAGGCAAATATGGCGGCACCTAGCAGAGAGCCCCAGGTTGAGGCACCTCCCTTGGGTGTAGATCTTGCTGACACGGTGGGGCACGCACAGGGCAGTGACCCGATAATACCAGATCACACTGATACCATCCCGGCCTCCTCTTCCCAAGATGCTAGTAGGGCTCCAAGCTCATCCCGGTCCATACCACCATTAGGAGTTGTTGCTGTCCCATTGGCCAGAGTATAGAAATTAGAGGGTAAACTGGTCACAGTACTGCATCATATACAGCCTTGGATGCAAAAGTGGATAGCCGAGTCCGAGGCCAGAATGGAGGGCATGATGGATTGGAAGATCCAGGCCGTTAATAAGCATCTTGATGACTTTGAATTGAGAGTCCTTGAGCGACCAGCCCTGACCATAGATCTATCCTCTTTTCAGTCTAAGTTAGCCAGTCTCCGGGCTGATGTTAATGCCATTCTTTCCACCTATACAATTGAGCCTCAGGCTACACGTACTATGTTGGCTGATGATACGGTGCTGGATGTTTTATTCAGCGGGACCACTGAAGATGGGCCTGAGCCTATATATACCAAAGGCAAGAGGCACCGTTCTAGTCGCACCGAGGAGGAAAGAGCCCAAAAGAGACAGCATAAGTAGGAGAAGGAGGCTAGGAAGGCATCGATTTTAGATGCAGAGTTGCGCCAGCAGAGGGTACGTATTGTAGGGGCATCGAGTTCTGTCCCAATTGTAGAGGTCCTGCCAGTCATGAGGGACGTTGTGAGTACCACTGATGGTGCAGTTATAGTGATCGAGAGCACTACTGAGGATGTTATAATGGTTGATGTGGGCACTACTGAGGGTGACCCAGGTATGGTTCTACTGGGCTCCAGGAAACCGAACCCACCCGCTTGTTGATGATTCTTCGGCGCAATACGCCACATGTTTGCTTTACCTAATCCATTATCTTTCACTATTTTTGTATGCATAGGAGACAATCGCATCTAATTTTGTTGGGGGTGGGGTAAATGGAATGTGAGTGGTAGGGTGCAGTCTGAATAACTCAACTCATACATCCTCTATTGCGGGTTTTCTTGCCTGTGTTCTTTTTCCCCAAGAGACTGTATAAATTTCTGTTAAACTGGCATGTATTAGGATCGTATGTGTAGAAGCATGAAATAGAATGAAGCATGATGGCTTATGAAAAATATACCCGTCCAAATTTGCTTATGTGTGCTAGAATTGGTAGGCTAAGACAAGTTGAATGTGTTGGCTCTGAGTATGACATGATAAAGAATGAACTTGATGGCATGACTTAAGCTGAAACCTGAACTGGGTAATCTGATAATCTGATAATGAAATTATGTGCCAAGAGTGTGTGAGAATAGCTGATTGTTCAAACAGTTTTTGTGCAAAACTAGAACTTGCCCAGTTAGTCCTACTAAGACAATTCAATTTAGAGGTTAGGAAGTGATCATAGGCCCTTGTTCTGATAAGTCCAAAAATTGCCTAAAAGAAGGTTACAACCAAATAAAATAAATGCTCCGTTTGATCCAAATGCTTTGAGCCTAAAATTAGACCATTTCTTTGTAATCCCCGAACTCACCTTCCCATAATCGACTATGTTGGTCCCGGTCTCTCCTTGGACATGTGTACCTTGAGTTAGGACAAAAGCCTAAGTTGAGGGTGGCTAATGTAAAAAGTAACTTCAATCTTGGCCCTGACCCGACATCGGGTATTGTGCACCTCAACCAATGGAAAATCCATAATTTGAGGGTAGCTATGAAAGAGGAAACCATAAGAAAAATAGGTATGGAAAGAGTTTGGTGTTGAAAAAGAGAGGAAACGATGCGACTTGTTGAAAGCTAAAGAAAAGCATTATTATAAAAAAAAAATAAAAAAACAAAAAAGCAACAAGGTCGAAAGCCACATTCGTGGTTGAAGAAAATCAAGGGAAAGAAGGAACTGCGGTATAATGTCAACAATATGGCAAAAAGAGGTTGAAAGCCTAGTGTAATGTCAAGGAGGGCATAAAGTCACTAAGAAATACCCAAATGTACCACACTTGACCCTAAGCCTACGTTACAAGCCAAGAAAATCATATAGTGATCCTAGTGTCTAGTTTGGAGAGTCTAAGCAGTGAAAATAAGGGCAAGCCTATGGTACTGAGCACTAACTGTACTTGAAGTTATTTCTAAGTGTGAGTATTGAATAAATCCTTGTACGCAAAATTCATAGTCATTATGTGAAAGAAAGAGGATTTCGTTTGAAGTAAGGGCACTAGTTACATTATCGAAAAGTTGGTACTTTGGTGATAGTGAAACAATGTATGTTGTGTGTTTGTTGATAGATCGTTGTCATGGTTTGATCCGCATAATTAGCTAATCAAGTCTAAGAGAACAAATTTTGCACCCGGAAAGTGAGTGGAATAGAGAGCCATGTGATTGTTTGTGCTTGAAATGCTTGCTTTTATACAAGTGTCGTTTAGAATCTTTGTGTGTCGCTTGACGACAAACAACGAATTGAAGTTGAGGGTGTTGATATACTATGAGTTTACGGTATTTCTAATACATTTCACTTACAAGTTGTGTGTGTCTAGGGCCTTTTTGTATTGGTTTTTATATGTTTTTATCATATTTTGCCGGAAAGATGTTCAGGCGCAGAAATGAAGAGACAGCTGAAAGAAATGCATAAAGGGTATCTACGAAAGTGATCTATGGACTGTAAGTCCATTTACTCTTCGTAGATGGTGGTCTTAGATCAGCAAGCAAGACATAGATTTGTTTAAGATTTGTTTTCTATAAATAGGGCATGTAAACCTCAATTTTGTGGGTTGGATATTATTATTTTATTCTAATTCTTGACTTGGGAGATTAACTTGCAACTTTAGCAATTCTTAATTTCCAGAGTTCGTTTTGAAGATTTTGGTGTTGCAATTCAAGTTGAATTTCTGGTTTTATTATTCTTCTTACGTAAGTTCATAATTCTTTCATCTAAAACAATGAACTGTGTTCATATGATTGTGGGTAACTAAACTCCACAACTAGGGTTGTGGAAACCATGAGCGATTAACAAAGTATGAATAGTAAATAAGCAATTCTTGAATAGTGTTTTGCATGCATTGATAATTCTTTCATTTAAAAGTGTTTCTAACGAGTGCACGCGTTAGAACTCGCCTTGTTGCTACTTGCCAGACCATGGACGTAATCAACAAGAAAAGAATTATCAACATATTGTTATACAATCTAATAGGCTAGTGTCGATTGGTGCGAAGTTATAACTAAGCCAAACATTGATTATGATGTTTAATGTGAGGTAAAGGTAAGGGTTAGTAATTTATACACACATAGTCGGACCAAGGTGGCAGGTGAAATTCTCTAGATGTCGGACCAAGGATTTAGAGATACCTAACTTATCAGTTTGCATGTAGTACACCAGGAAAGGATTGCTATTACTAGGATTATTGTGTTATGAGCTTGTAGGGAGCACGTATACCCTAGTTAATTCTCTCATCTTGATAACAACGGAAACTGACTATTGTTTACTTATTACTTACTGACTTCTTATAATTTGTTTCACAAATCCCCTCTTTTAATTACTTGTTTCTGGAAGTAATTTCACTAATTGAATATAATTGTTGCTTAAGGTAAAGTGTAAACCATTTTCCTCGTGGGATCGACCCGAACCTACATGTTGGGTTGTTTACTTGATAACGATCGTTTATGCTTCTTTAGGGAGGTGTAATTTGAGCGTATCAGTTCCCAGAAGATCTAGTGGGTCCAGAACCCTAATGATGCCTAACCTGACCCGGACTCATCCTATTTAAAATCCCCCAATTTTAAATCATTCCACTTCGCTCCATTTACTCCCAAACCATTTTATAACTTCCCAAACCCCTTAAATCACTCAATAATCACTCCATCACTACCCAATTAATCTTTCCTTCCTTTTCACCACACCCCTAAATTCCCTTTCCTCTCGAAAAATTCCCACAAGGTTCGGTGTTTGGGCTAATCACGAAGAGGTAATTCTTTGTTCTTGCAAAGCTTAGTGTCGTCACGCAATCACCCCACTCCTCGTTATTTGTAAGGTAATAGACTTTCCCGTCACTTTGAATTTCGGTTCATAGATTGAATATAGAAAGTCGGGAGTCGGGTCTTGACCTTTGGTAATTGTTAGATGTAATTACATGATAAAATTGGAAGTTACAATACCTTTGGAACGATAGATAGTGATTGTGTTGCCTTATTATATGTGATTATAAGTCTATATGTAAGTTTTGACTTAGGGTTCCAAAGTTTGTCTTAATTACTTGGTTAAAATGATTAACAGGAATCATGAGAATGACAAACCAGCATGATTCAATGTTGAAATACAAGATTAGACTAGGATATTGTTGAAAATGGTCTAAGATGTAGACTTGAAAATAAAGAATGGCTGAAATCTGGCACATATCACATCCACGATACCCCATCTACAGACCGTAGATTAGGTTCATGGTTGGATGCATCTGAAATTTCGCCAAGTGTGAAACCACGAATGTGGACTATGATCTATAGATCAATCTATGGACAGTTCTGTACATCCGTGGTTTCCATCTGCGACCAACATTGTTGGTCCTCTGATCCACGGAAGGGTTCCACGGACTGTAGATTAGTCTACGGACCATAGGTCTACTCCGAGGATGACCATTGTAGCCTCTGTCTGAAATTTTCATGGGACTTTGTTATTGTTGGTTTATAGTTCTAAATTTTTTTTTAGTTTGTTAATGGGTAGTTTTGGAACTAATATCACTTCCACAGGTACGATGGCACCCAAGAAGCTAGTCACCTACTCCCACCAGGGCAAGACAAAATATGTTGCTCCTAGCTTCAGGTTAAGCATTGAGGACAAGAACACGGAAAAAGATCCAGCATACATTCCTCCCAACACAAGGACTTCTCCCACTGCACCCCAAGCCACAAGAGGCACCCCCGGAAGGTGATTCCCGACGTAGTCACTGTTTCCCAGTCTGATGAGGAGCCCACACTGATCGGGTCACCAACTGGGGCTTCTTCCAGTTCAGCTACTGGTCTGCGTCTGGCTCCGAGTCTACCCATGCTTCGGGCTTTGAGTCAGCCATGCTTCAGTGTCCGAGTCTGCCTATGCTTCGGGGTCCAATGCCAAGTCAGCCACTTGTCCAGCTAGAATTAACAAGCAGCCTCATCTGATTAAACCACTAGCTCAGAGTTAGTTCCCATACCCAGGAATGAGAACCCTACTCCAGTGGCCGGTGAGCCAAACAGATGGTGTGTTGAGGGCCAACGACAAATCTATCAAGCTGCCAAGATGATTAATGACACAGAGAAGATGGCCCGGATTGTTACAGAGGAGAGCAGAGTCCACCAGCTTTTTAACCTTCACAAGTGTGAATAGATGGCTTGAGACCCATGTACTTACTGTGAGGAGATTGTACGGGAGTTCTACGCCTCAAATGCCACCACTATCCGTGGTTCGATCTCCAAGCGGTCAAAGCCCATAGCCTAGGACCCTCTCACTTCCACTATGGTCTGGGGTTGTCCGGTGGACATATCACATGCCACCATCAGCCGCTTTCTCTATGGACCTACCACGGCTCACTCTTGGTCACTAAATACAGCGGAGTTTGATTAAAGATAAGATATCCTGCGTAGCGGCGCTTTCCAGAGGAATGTTGAGCAGCGAGAGGCTGTTATACTGTGGTTAGCTAAATACATTGCTGCAGATGGCGAGCGTGCGGAGTGGATCGCCACACCACGGTTGGGTATCTGATAGGCCACATTAAATTTTGTGGCCAAGTTCTTCTGGTTGTTGGTGCGTAACAGGGTGTCACCTACAAAAGTTGACAACCAACTCACATGGGAAAGAACGGTCATGGTTACAACATTGGTAGCAGGAGTGGAGAATGACTTTGCCTGCATGCTGGTGGCAGTGATTCGCGAGAGGGCATTTAAGACCTCCACTACTTACCCATTTCCATGTTTGATTTTCCAATTGTGCAGGGACTCTGGAGTGCTGATCTGGCATTGTGGCAGATTAATCCATTCTAGAGGGACTTTGGATATAGGCCACATTCAAGATGAGGAAAATATGGTGGCACCTCGCAGAGAGCCGCAGGTTTAGGTACATCCTTTGTGTGCAGATCTTCCAGACACGGTGGGGCACGCACGGGGCAGTGACCCCATTATACCAGATCACACCAATAATATCCCGGCCTCTTCTTCACAGGCTGCTAGTAGGGCTTCTAGCTCATCCCGGTCCACACCACCATTAAGAGTTGTTGCTGTTCCGTTTGCCAGAGTATATAAATTAGAGGGTCAGATTGCCACACTGTTGCATCACATCCAACCTTGGATGCAAAAGTCGATAGCAGAGTCCGAGGCCAGAATGGAGCAAAGAATGAAGGGCATGATGAACCGGAAGATCCAGGCCGTTAATAAGCATCTTGATGATTTTGAATCAAGAAACCTTGAGCGACCAGCCCCGACCATAGATCTATCCTCTTTTTAGTTTGAGTTAGCCAGTCACCGGGTCGATGTTGATGCCATTCTTGCCACCTCTATAGTTGAGCCTCAGGATGCACCTACTACGTTGGTTGATGATACGATGTTGGATGCTTTATTTAGTGGTACAACTGAGGAAGGGCCTGAGCCTACACATACAAAGGTAAGGGGCACCATTCTAGTCACACCGAGGAGGAAAGAGCCCAAAAGAGACAGCGTAGGTAGGATAAGGAGTCTAGGAAGAGTTCGGTTTTAGATGAAGAGTTGCGCCAATAGAGGGTATATGAGAGTATTGCAGGGGCATCTAGTTTTGTACCAATTGTAGAGATCCCGCCAGTCATGAGGGACGTTGTGATTACCACTGATGGTGCAGTTATAGTGATCGAGAGCACTAATGGTTGATGTGGGCACTACTGAGGGTGACCAAAGTATGATTCCAATGGGCTCCAGGAAACCGAACCCACTCGCTTGTTAAGGATTCTTCGGCGCAATGCGCCACAGGTTTGCTTCACCCAATCCATTATCTTTCACTATTTTTTGTATGCATTGGAGACAATCATATCTAATTTTTTTGGGGGTGGGGTAAATGGAATGTGAGTGGTAGGGTGTAGTCTGAATAACCCAACTCATACATCCTCTATTTGGGGTTTTCTTGCCTGTGTTCTTTTTCCTCGAGAGACTGTTTAAATTTCTGTTGAACCGACATGTGTTAAGATCATATGTGTAGAAGCATGAAAAAGAATGAAGAATGATGGCTTATGAAAAATATACCCGTCCAAATTTGCTTATGTGTGCTAGAATCAGTAGGCTAAGACAAGTTGAATGTGTTAGCTCTGAGTATGACATGATAAAGAATGAACTTGATGGCATGACTTAAGCTGAAACCTGAACTGGGTAATCTGATAATCTGATAATGAAATTATGTGCCAAGAGTGTGTGAGAATAGCTGATTGTTCAAACAGTTTTTGTGCAAAACTAGAACTTGCCCAGTTAGTCCTACTAAGACAATTCAATTTAGAGGTTAGGAAGTGATCATAGGCCCTTGTTCTGATAAGTCCAAAAATTGCCTAAAAGAAGGTTACAACCAAATAAAATAAATGCTCCGTTTGATCCAAATGCTTTGAGCCTAAAATTAGACCATTTCTTTGTAATCCCCGAACTCACCTTCCCATAATCGACTATGTTGGTCCCGGTCTCTCCTTGGACATGTGTACCTTGAGTTAGGACAAAAGCCTAAGTTGAGGGTGGCTAATGTAAAAAGTAACTTCAATCTTGGCCCTGACCCGACATCGGGTATTGTGCACCTCAACCAATGGAAAATCCATAATTTGAGGGTAGCTATGAAAGAGGAAACCATAAGAAAAATAGGTATGGAAAGAGTTTGGTGTTGAAAAAGAGAGGAAACGATGCGACTTGTTGAAAGCTAAAGAAAAGCATTATTATAAAAAAAAAATAAAAAAACAAAAAAGCAACAAGGTCGAAAGCCACATTCGTGGTTGAAGAAAATCAAGGGAAAGAAGGAACTGCGGTATAATGTCAACAATATGGCAAAAAGAGGTTGAAAGCCTAGTGTAATGTCAAGGAGGGCATAAAGTCACTAAGAAATACCCAAATGTACCACACTTGACCCTGAGCCTATGTTACAAGCCAAGAAACTTATATAGTGATCCTAGTGTCTAGTTTGGAGAGTCTAAGCAGTTAAAATAAAGGCAAGCCTATGGTACTGAGCACTAATTGTACTTGAAGTTATTTCTGAGTGTGAGTGTTGAATGAATCCCTGTACGCAAAATTCATAGTCGTTGTGTGAAACAAAAGGGATTTCGTTTGAAGTAAGGGCACTAGTTACATTGCCGAAAAGTTGGTACTTTGGTGATAGTGAAACAGTGTCTGTTGTGTGTTGGTTGGTCGATCGTTGTCATGGTTTGATCCGCATGAATTAGGTTGTCAAGTCTTAGAGAACAAATTTTGCACCCGAAAAGTGAGTGGAATAGAGAGCCATGTAATTGCTTGTGCTTGGAATGCTTGCTTCTATACAAGTGTCATTTAGAATCTTTGTGCGTCACTTGAGGAGAAACAACGAATTTAAGTTGAGGGTGTTGATATACCGTGAGTTTACAGTAGTTCTAATACATTTCATTTACAAGTTGTGTGTGTCTAAGTCCTTTTTGTATTGGGTTTTATGTGTTTTTATCATATTTTGCTGGAAAGATGTTCAGGCACGGAAGTGAAGAGACAGCTGAAAGAAATGCAGAAAAGGGCATCTACGGAAGTGATCTATGGACCGTAGGTCCATTCACGCTCTGTAGAAGGTGGTCGTAGAGTGTGGAACCACAGTGTCCATAGACGATCCGTAGATGGATCTATAGACCGTACTGTTGATCCTTAGATTGATACTGCGAGGTTCCAATACCTCATTTTTGAAGATTCCAAGTGTGGAGCTACGGAAGGGGATTGACGGACCGTAAATTGATCTACGGTCCGTACTGCAGTTCCGTCGTTTTCTTCAGTGAAGCTGATTTTTGGAAGATGAAATATTTTCTAAGTCCTGGCTAACGGAAGGGACTCACGGACCATAGATCTATTGACGGTCCATGAGTCAGTCTCGTGGAATGAAGACGCGTTCCTGAACAAATATTCCTTAATTTGTTTTCCTTTAAATTTAGGATTTGTTTTCTATAAATAGGGCATGTAAACCTCGATTTTGGGGGTTGGAGATTATTATTTTATTCTAGTTCTTGACTTGGGAGATTAACTTGCAACTTTAGCAAGTCTTAATTTCCTAAGTTCGTTTTGAAGGTTTTGGTGTTACAATTCAAGTTGAATTTCTGGGTTTATTCTTCTTCTTATGTAAGTTCACAATTCTTTCAACTAAAACAATGAATTGTGTTCGTATGATTATGGGTAACTAAACTCCACAACTAGGGTTGTGGGAATAGTGAGCGATTAACAAAGTATGAATAGTAAATAAGCAATTCTTGAATAGTGTTTTGCATGCATTGATAATTCTTTCGTTTAGAAGTCTTTTTAACGAGTGGACGCGTTAGAAATCGCCTGGTTGCTACTTGCCGGACCAAGGAGGTAATCAACAAAAAAAGAATTATCAACATAGATTTAGTGTGATACTATCTAATAGGCTAGTGTCGATTGGTGCGAAGTAATAACTAAGCCAAATATCGATTATGATGTCTACTATGAGGTAAAGGTAAGGGTTAGTAATTTATCCACATGTAGCCGGACAAAGGATTTAGAGATACCTAACTTATCACTTTGCATGTAGTATACCAAGAAAGGATTGTTATTACTAGGATTACTGGGTTATGAGCTTGTGGGGAACACGTATATCCTAGTTAATTCTCTCATCTTGATAACAACCGAAATTGATATTTGTTTACTGATTACTTACTGACTTCTTACAATTTGTTTCACAAATCCCCCCATTTTAATTACTTGTTTCTGGAAGTAATTTGATTAATTGAATATAATTATTGGTTAAAGTAAAGTCTAAATCATTTTCCTCGTGGGATCGACCCCAACCTACTAGTTGAGTTCTTTACTTGATAACGATCGCTTATGCTTCTTTAGGGAGGTGTAATTTGAGCGTATCAGTTCCTAGAAGATCTTCCTAGATTTCCTCCCGAAAGGGAAATCGACTTTCGAATAGATCTCCTTCCAGATACCCAACCTATTTCGATTCCTCCTTATAGAATGGCTCCAGCTGAACTTAAGGAATTGAAAAAACACTTGAAATACCTTCTAGATAAGGGATTCATCAGACCAGTAACACTCTATATGGTGTTGTAGTGTTGTTCAAGAAAAAGAAAAATGGTTCTCTCCGAATGTACATTGACTATCGATAGTTGAACAAATTCACAATCAAGAACAAATATCCTATCCCTAGTATTGATGAGTTATTTGACCAACTTCAGGGTGCTAGTTGCTTTTCTAAGATAGACCTTAGATCCGACTATCATCAACTCATAGTCAGAGATAGTGACATTCTGAAGATAACTTTCAGAACTCGGTATGATCATTATGAATTTGTAGTTATGTCTTTTGGACTAACAAATGCTCCTGAAACTTTCGTGAACCTAATGAACAAAATGTTCAAACAGTATTTGGACTTGTTCGTCAAAGTCATTTTTGATGATATCCTCATTTATTCTCGGAGTGAGGAGGAGCATGCGACTTATCTGAGAGTTGTTCTGCAAACTCTCAAAGATCGCCAGCTATTTGCTAAGTGTAGAAAATGTGAATTTTGGTTATAGTATGTTGCTTTCCTTGGTCATGTGGTATCTAGCGAAGGGATCTGAGTGGATTCTCATAAAATTGAGGTTATACAACTCTGGCCCAGACCCACCTCTCAAACATGTATCAGATGTTTTTGGGTTTGGCCAATTATAACAGGAGATTTGATAAAAGATTTTCATCCATAGCTTCCCTATTGACCAAGTTGACTTAGAAGAAGGTCAAATTTCAGTTGTCAGATGAGTGTGAGAAAATTTTCTCAGAACTGAAGGCTAGGTTTACTATAACTCCTGTCTTGATTCTACTAGATAGTTTAGATAGTTATGTGATTTATTGTGATGCATCGAGGGTCGGCCTAGGTTGTGTGTTGATGCAGCTAGGTAAGGTAATAGCTTATGTTTCTAGACAACTTACGGTCCATGAGAAGAACTACCCGAATCATGACCTCGAGCTTGCAGTCGTAGTATTTTCCCTAAAGATTTGGAGACACTACTTGTATGGTGTTTATGTTGATATCATCATTTGACTTATTTTGTGTTGCTTGTATCAAAATATTGCTCTTTGTTGTAGCCGTAGTTGTAGTGCTCCGTGCCTTTTTTTCTTTGAGATCATTTTGTGTTTCTTAGCAATAACCTGAAATGTATTAGCCCCATAAGAACCTCCAACAATATTATCCGGCACAACATTCCATTGTCATCCAAACCTCTATAGAAATAATCCTTTAGTTACTCATTATCAATGTGGTGGTTTGGTACATTTTTTATGAACCCTGTAAATCTATCCCAAGAATTACTAACCGACTCTCCATGTAAAGTCGCGAAGTTGTTAAGTTTATCTTTGATCTTAAACTTCTTTGACAATGAGAAATATTTATATAAGAATATTATGTGTAGCTCTTCCCAAATGGTGATTGAGTTATATGGTAGCTAAGGCAGCCATATTGTAGTGTCACCTATTAATGATAGTGGAAACACCCTTAAACTGATTGCATCCATATCTAAATTTGGTCGTCCTGCACTACTCATACAAACTCTTTTGACCTTGCTTAGAAGAGAATATGGGTCTTTAGATTGTAACCCAACAAACAACCCTTTAGATCTATGTATTTGCATCGGGATGCTAGTCACTGCAAATGTATGTCCAGGTGGTAGTGGGGAAACAACTATGGAACCCATCAATCCTACAACATCATGATTAACCTTGTAATTATCACACACATTGGGTGCTTTTTAATTTCATAGTCTTTCAGCATTGTCAAATAGAGGGTTATCTTGAAGGTTTCTCGGCACCACCACTATCCTGGAAGTTGAGCTCTGACAACATTCTGATGACCCTCTCCGATTGGATCATCATTGAGTCCCTAGTTTTGACCTCTTCTAGTCATTCTTCACATTTTTTTCTTAATCCAGGATCATAGGAGGCCAGGGGATTGCCTTGACTCCGTGTATTTGGCATACACTAAAAATAAGACATGAAAAAAACAAAAACAAAACAAACGTGGGTCAAGAAATAATGACTAAAGTGCAATAATGAAATTAGTGTAATCTAAAAGCCTTATGCCTTGGCAGCGGCGATTAAATTTGATACACCCAAATTACACCCCCTAAAGAAGTGTAAGTGGTCGTTGTCAAATAAAGAGCCTAATTGTGGTTAGGGTCGATCCCACAAGGAATATGCTCTAGACTTAGGCTAATTAGTTGTTGATTATACTTTTAGTGAGCTTATTTCCGTTAAAGTGGGGATTTGTAATACAAAATAATGATTGATTAATTTGTAGCAACAACTAGCAAGATTCACAGTTGTATTATCAATATGAGATGAAACTAGGGCAAATGTGCCCCCCACAAGTTCTTAACACACTAATCCTAATAACAGTAACTATTTCCTAGTGTTTAACATGAAAAGTCAAAAAGTTAGGTATCTCCCAAGTGATTGGTCGTCCAAGTAATGAATTTCACCATGCAACTTGGTCAGTCTACGGGTGTATGCTTGACTAACCGTTACCTGTGACCCCAGATTAACCCTCACTTATTTGGGTTAGGCTATTAGATAGTAGATTATCATGCTAAATCTCTGTTATTTAACCACTTTCTCATTCATTACTTCCTTGGTCGGACAAGTAGGAATGAGGCAAGATCTAACATTGCACACCGTTAGAAACAATTCAAAACAAAGAGATTAATAATACATGCATAATTAGTATTCCAGAATAACTTAGTTATTAGTTTTACGTTTTAAATTGCAGCTGGTTGCCACAACCCTAGTTGTGTATTTAATAACTTATGTTTGTGTGTTCAAAATTCATAATAGGATAAATTGAAGAAATCATGAACTTCCAATTAGAATAGATGAAATATGAAATATTTAATTAATTGAAGAACAAATGCAACCTTCATAAACAAAGCATCAAGAATTAAATGCCAAAAGTGTTTGAAAATAATTCTCAAAGCGAAAATAATTATCTCAAAAAGTCAAACCACCCAAAAAGAAAATATACAACTAATATTTATAGAAATAAAACCCTAAATAGATTAGGAAATTTGCCTTGGGTAGTGTCGTATATGGTTGATAACCTATGGCTCATAGTAGTTCCTACGGCTCGTAGGTATCTTCTATCATTCAACAGTTGGTCCATCATCTAAGAAGTTCTTTCTAAGGGCATGATCTATGGCTCGTAGATCTCTATTAGGTCTGTTAACCCATCATTAATGGACTGGAGCTCATCCTTTCAGAACTTTTCAACGACTCATCATTTACAACTTATAGTAGTGACTAAGACCCATTAGTCTATATCCGCCATTTGATACTAAGCTCTAATTTTCAGCACTTCATCATGTGACTTACACCTATGGCTCGTAGTTCAATTGATGGCTCGTAGGTCAAGTGATGCATCACCATAAATCCCTGCTGCAGTAAAACATTAACACCAGCTGCTCCAAAAACTATTTCCTGCAAAAATCAGAGCAAAAACATCATAACATCTAATAACAAAATGTCCAAGACTCGTGAAAAACACTAAGTTTAATGCATCAAAAGTAATGTAAATTCACGGTACATCAATATTCATGCACCATCACAAGTTCAGTTGAAATCTTTGATATTGAGGATCAAATTCTTCATCACATCTCCAGTTTGAGGTGTCAATTTGAGTCATTTCAGATCTCAGTTTTGTTCGGACATTAGAAGCATTGTTTACTCGAATAAAGATTCCATCTTTTTATTTTTTTCTCAGTTATTATTTCAATCTTTTTTATTATATGATATGTTCATTATTCCTGCCCCTTTGATTGCATTTTCTTTTATTTGAATTATTTGTTAGCATGGTTTTTAGTTCACGCATAGTATCTTGATATGCTTAAATTTATTGTCTTTCCAGTCAATGTTAGATATGTTGATTTACAAAACATTTTATGTTTATGGACCAAAATGCTTAGCTTAAGTTTTAATATTTTTGTTGAATAGTATTTAACTTTATATATTTTGGGTGTCTTATATAAGTTGATAGTGTTAAAGTTTTGAGTAATTTAATTTGTGACTTGTCAAAAAGAGGCAGTAAAGAAGTTGTGGAATTTTAGCAGGTAAAATTGTTTGTTGACTATTGTTTGTATGAAGTTTTAATTGATATGATGTTACGTACTTTTGTTCTTTCTCATCATCTTAATCAAGTTTGAATGCTTTCCTTTTTCATTAATTTGGTTTAGAATGTTAGTACGAGAATTTTGGGTCTAAATCTTATATATCTATATAAAAGAGAATCCTAAGCCCGCCTACGTGGCACCCTTAAAATTGAGGAATTAACTTTTACATTTTACTTTGTACTTTTAGATTTTCACTCCTATTTTATTCTAACCCTTAAACCCTCTTCTTCAACTCTTGTGTCCCTTCAGACAGTTATATCTCTTCAGAGTTACCGAAAAAAACTAAGCAAATCATACCGGTATTTGTATCTTCTTTTTCTTAAAAAATTTCATCCCGAATTTATGTGTAACTTCGTCAATTCCTTAGAAGTCTACTTTAGATCTTCACAAACAAAATACTGTCACAATATAATATATTGTAGTCTTTTCCTCCATTTATCATGTCAAAAGAAACACTATTTCAACTGCTCAATTCTTAAGCTACTGATTACTACCATTACAATTTTATGCTTCGTACCTACTTCTTTTTGTAAATTTTTTTCTTCTGCCACTAATTTCACGTATGAAGACACTTTTTCCAATTATAAGTGCCAACGATCATTAGTAATTAATATAACCCAACTAACTGAGTTGGGGTCGAATCCTATAGGGAGTGGTACGTGCTTAAGATTCAAGAGCTAAGTACAAATATGTTCAAGTCAATCATTGGTAAAGATATTTATGAATAAAAGCATACTTCAAATTTTGGGGTGACACAAGTGTCAAATAACATGGGGGGTTTTGAATGTAATTATCAACTACAATAGGAGAAAATAATAGGAATAAACAAGTAAAGAGACGGGTTCTTGGGATGTGATTGGAATATAGGCTAAAGTAGAAAATGGGTAATTGCAACTGATAGTAAATAGTTGTAAATCAGTGAATAAGCTAGAGTTTAGTGGGGGTAAACTTTCTCTCGAACAATTTACCCTGAATCTAATTGGTTTCTCTCGAACACCAATAAGCAGCAATCAAGAACAGCCTACGTTTTAATCCATTCACTCTCTCTCGCTAAATGTGTGGAAAAGGGTTTAGGATTCACTCTATCAAGTTGAACCCATGCCAACCCAATACCCACAGACTATCAAATTAGTAACCTTGGTTTTAAAACCTCTCTCTCGAACAAGCCTAAAACACGAAGGTAGAGTTGCATTTGCAACTACAACCCTTTCAATTAAACTACAATTACTAATTGAAATCACTTTTAAACAACATTTAAACTATCAATTAACAATACCCAGTATCTAAATCAACCCATAATCACACCCCAAGAATATGGGTTTTAGCTAGACAACATAAAAAGATAAAAATCGTTACCAAATTGTGTTTCCATCTACTGGATAAGATTAATTTCGTCTTTACAAAGGTCAAGGTTGAAGAATCTCACAGACCCACTTCCAATTTCTCAAAAATGGAAATCTTCAAATCTTCAAAGTTAAGGAAAATATTGTCTCAATTCTCTCTGTTCGAAAACTCAAAAATTACTCTCCTCTCAAAACTGATAACTGCTAGTAAACTATGAATTTTAAAATGTATTTATAGTCGCCAAAAATATGATGTGAAGGACCACTCGAAGTAATAAGTCGGGATCACTAATCCACTCGATGATCCCCCCTTTGATCAATTCCATCACCTTTTTGCTTTGGCCTTCAGCATTTTCAAGTTCTGTAACTTTGGGCGATCTAGCACTGCATCGTGGAACCGTTCGGCGACTCGCCGACTGCTCCTTTCTATCCCTAACTTGATTTTCTCCTTCAGGGCTTGGCACACTGGAACTTTAGGTGAGATCATTGTCATTCGGCGACTCGCCCAATGGGTTAAGCGATCATCAGGCCTTCTTTTCTTTGTTCTCTCAGCTGCCTTGTTCTGTTTTGCTCATTAGTGTCCATGCTTTGTTCCTCAATCCAAATACCTGAAAATCAAGGATTTACATCAGTTATTGGCACAAAATAAGCTTTTGAGGACACTAAATCAATTAAAATAAAGCCCAAAATGAGTCCAAATCGTAGACTCATCATCCATCAATTTGTTCGACATCTTATATTAGAATTCAATTCCATTATATGTTAAATTGTATTTTTCGTATCAAATTACTTTTGTGTTTTTAATTTTGAAAACTTTTTCAGTATACTTAATGGCATCAAAATTGAGGAAGAGACAACATAGAGAGAATAACTTCCTCTGCAATAAGATAAGGCACTTGTACAAGTTAATATATTTTATTGAGAGTTAAAATTTCGTTGTATTAGTCATATCTCCAAAATGTTTTACAGTTTGACCTATATGGAAAAGTCACAACTCTTTGAAAAAGTCACAACCCATCAGAAAAGTCTCAATCCTTCAATGTGAAAAGGTGTTTGCTTTTAATATATTTTATAATTTTTTTCATTTCTCATCACATTGTTCGACATCTTATGTTAGTATTCTATTCAATGATCTGTAAAATTTAATTTTTAATGAACTCGTATTGAATTACTTTTTTGATTTTTGTTTTGAAACTTTTTAAGCATACTTGATGACATCAGAATTGAGGAAGAGACAACAAAGAGAGAATAAATTTACCCGCAACTAGATAAGGAACTTGAAATATTAATATATTTTATTGAGAGCTGAAATGTCATTGTACTAATCATATCTCCAAAATGTTGTACAGTTTGGCTGATATGGAAAAGTCACAACTCTTTGAAAAAGTCACAATCCATCAAAAAAGTCACAATCCTTCAATGTGAAAAGATGTTTCCTTTTAATATATTTTATAATATAAATAAATATAGTATGAAATATTTTGTAGGATTTGAGCTGAGACTTTTGGTATTAATATTTATCAATCTTCTTTGAAATAATCAATAAATTAGACCATTGGTCCATGAAGTTGCTTAAAAAAATTTAGTATGAAACATAGAATGTGTATGGTGTTAATAAGAAGAAAAATATAAAATATAGAAAATTTGTAGTTTAAATATGTGAGAGATTCCCACTAATTATAGCCAACAAAGGGTATTATGAATAACTGTTTATTGTGCCTTACTTGAAAAGTGATAACCCTTCTGAAAAGTCACAATCTTTCGAAAAAGATACAACTCTTTAGAAAAGTAACAACCCTTCGAAAAAGTCACAAATCTTTGGAAAACTCGCAACTCTTTGGAAAAGTCATAACCGTTTGGAAAAGTAACAATCCTTCAATGTGAAAAGATGTCTTCTTTTGATATATTTTATTTTTATATTATTGTATAGATAAATATAGAATATGTACTATATTAGGTGTGTTAAGAAGAGGAAGAAGAAAACTTAGAAAATTTATAGTTTAAAAATTCGAGGGAACTCATCTATTTATAGCCAATAGAGGTAGAACAAACATGAGCTTATTGTGCCTTATCATAAAAGACACAACTCTTAAAAAAATTCACAACCGTTCAAAAAGGTCACAACTCCTTAGAAATGTCATAACTCTTCAGAAAAGTTACAACCCTTTAGAAAAGTCACAACTCATTGGAAATGTCACAATGCTTTGGAATAATCGCTACATTTCTGAAAAGTCACAATCCTTTGAAAAGATCATAACTCATCGAAGAAGTCACAACCTTTTGAAAAAGTCACAACTCCTTGAAAGGTCTCAACACTTAAATGTGAAAATGTATATATATGCTTTAAATATATTTAATAAGATAAACATTAAAATTAATGTAATATAATATAATATAAAAGTTAAAATATATATTGAATTGGATGTTTTAAGAAGGAGTATTATAATAATGTAACATTCAAGTTAGGGAGTCCATGATTTTAAGGTAGTATAAATATAAATAGATATTTAGATATAGAAGTCGATAGATAGACCGATATGTAATAGACGTATATATATATATATATATACATACATATATATGTGTGTGTGTGTGTGTGTTATAACATAGTTTTCACACATTTCTTCATAAACTTCCACATTCTTTATTCGAAAAAGTTTAAATGTTTTTGTCATGACTCAGACCGTCGTGATTGGCACCCACACTAACCCTCCGATGGGAGAACCACTACTACAACCCAACTAATCAAATTAACGAAAAACTAGAGCATCTAAAGATACGGAAGGAGGTTTGAATGTCTAAAGAAAATTGGAGTCCCCTTAAACTACGGAAGTTAACAGAACAACTACCAACTATTGTGGAAAACAAAGCCTAGAACCTGAAAGTCAATATACCAAAACTCCAATAACGCAGGTCTAAGAATAAGGGGTACAACCCTGATAGCTAACACATAACAAATACTTAAAGAGCTAGTCTATGTCCGAAGAGAATGGACTAAACAAAATGAGAACTCATGGCAGCCGGGAAGAACTGGTTCACCGTTGAGTTTCGTCTACGATAAATGATCTCTTAAATGAAGTTTGTCAGTAGCCGCCTGAAGATGCAATGTATTCAACAAAGAAAGAGCAAGTGCAGTATAAGTAAACAACCACAATGTACTTATAGGATCACACAGCTACTCCCATAAGCACAATATACAACAATCATTCACAATATAGTAAACACACATATACAGAATACAGTTCAGTCATTATTTTAGAGCAACATACAATCTTCCATTATCAATGACAAGTAGACGTAACATAATAATCACAATAGTCCTCTCATGGAACCACACTCAAACTATTAGTATGTCGGAACATGGCACCCGGTCTAATATATTTGTCGGAACATGACACTCCATCCAGTCAGCACAACAACAATCACAATCACACCCATAAAGAACAATGCTCATAGTAATACAATCAAGCAATGGTTTCATGGTATGTAATTATTCATACACATATACTCATTTGCATTAGATTCGATTCACATTCCTTATTCTCATACATGCATACAACGAAGAAATTAACTGGAATATATCACATAAACATGAAATCAGACCATCACCTTCTTCGAAATCAAGCTTGAATCCTCCTAAGAAAGTTGATCCTTCCCTTTACGAATTTTTGTTCTACGTCTACAAACAATTAATATAAGCATGGATCAATAATTAAGGTCAAATTTACCCGAATTATAACAAACCCCATAACCCAAGACCAAAACCATGATCCTAATGTACAGCTAGAGCGTTTTTCCACCAGCAACTTAAAGCCAAAACCCTCCCCAATGATAACTACCCATTAATCTAAGTTCTACGAATCGAAAAATAAATTATAGGAGTAAAATCCTTACCTTTAGCACCAAAAGTCATGGAAAACTGTCAAGAACTTGTCCCAGGTTGTCTCCTAGCTCTTAAGAACGAAGTTTGCAGAAAAATAAAGAAATTGAGGTTTTTCCCTGACTTAATTCGCAACTGGCCCACTACAGAAGACCCTATCCCACCACAGCGGCCCCGCTCTGGCGGCTTATATAGAGACAGAACCTCGGAATTTGAGTTTCAAGCTCCCATTTCACAACACACTTTCAAACCATGGCGTCTACCCCTTCACGCCTAGATCAATTTTGGGTGTTCTACTCACCTGAATTTGATTATGTAAAGTCGTATGGGCTCCTTAACGTCTTAGATATCCCCTCATGTGATCAAAATCATAAATAGATTCTCTGTTCATTACCAGATTTCCCTAGACATTATGTCACGACCAACACCGTCGTGATTGGTACCCATACTAACCCTCCGTTGGGAGAACCATTGTGACAACCCAACTAAACAACTTAATGAAAACTAAGCATTTAAATTAATGGAAGCATGTTTATATCACAATAAAAAGACGGAGTTCCCATAAACTCCGAGAGTTCAACAATACAACTAATTAATGCGGAAATTCAACACTTAGAACCTGAAATTCATTGACCCAAAACATCTAAATTCAACAAGTCTAAGAAGAGGGGGTACAACCCCAACCAACATAAGAAATAACTAAATAGTCTAACTCTGAAAGAAATGGACTAGACAATAGGAAGGACTGCATAGCAGCCTGAAAGAACGAGCCCACCCTTGAAATTCGGTCTCGATCATTCATCTCCTAGTTGAGGTCTATCAATAGCTGCCTGAAAATGTCATATACTCAACAAATAACGAGCAAGAGTAGTATTAGTACACAACCACAGTGTACTAGTAGGATCACACGGCTATTCTAGAAAGTGAAACATATATAGGCAATCACAACAAAGTAAAACATGACATGTACAAAATATATATACACTTATTATTTCAAGAGCCATGCACAAATACACAATCTCAATAACAAATAAATATGACAATTCAATGGTCCTCTCATAAAACCCATACCCAAACTGTTAGTGTACCAGAACATGGCACCCGATTCCAATTAGTCCTATCCAATATATGTGCCGAAACGTGACACCCAATCCAATCAACACAACCATAGACACATTCACACTCATAATGTACATACTCATAATCATGCAATCAAGTGTTGAATCAAGGCATACATTTGTTCGTTCATACTCATTTCATTTGGTTAGATCAACAATGTTTTATTCACATACATACATGCATTACAATGAGAAATTACCAACACACATCACAGAAACATGAAATCAAATAATCACCTACCTTGAAACCAAGCTTGAATCTCCCTAAGGCACTTGAATCTTCCCTTTTTAGAATCTTTCTGCTTGTTAGTGGTCTAAAAACAACAAATTAATTAAACGATCAATAAATGAGGCCTAATTACCCCAATTACAATCTAAATCATCATCCCTAGGTCAAACCCAAGATCTTAATACCCAACTTGGGGCTTTTCCCATCATTAGTTTCAGGTCAAAACCATTCTCTAATGATAATCACCCAAGAATCTAAGTTCTACAGATCAAAAAATTGATTATGGGAGTAAATACCTTACCTTTCACGCTAGAAGAAGTGGAAACCTATCAAGAACTTGCCTTGGGTCGTCTATTAGCTCTCAAGAATGAAAGTTGAAGAATAATAATGTTTTTGGGGTTTAGTCTTTACTTAATTCGCAACTGGGCCGCAACGACATACCCTATCCCGCCATGGCGGCCCCGCCCTCGCGGAATAAATACCGCCCTGGCGGCTTGCGCGGAGATAGAACATCGAAAATTGAGTTCCAAGTCCCATTTCACAACACACCTTCAAACCAGGACATTCAAAAACTGTACGCTCATGCTAAGATCAATTTCGGGAGTTCTACTCGCCTGAATTTGATTATGTAAAGTCATATGGTTTCCATAAAGTAGATATCCACTCATGTAATAAATTCATAAATAGATCCCCCATTCATTACTAGATTTCCCCAGACCTCGCCTGACTCAGATTTTGTCCCAATCTAGAATAGGCTAGGAATTTCCAAGTTACTACAAAAAGTTTTTTTGGCCCCAATTCATTCCCCATTGTCTTTTCTATAATGACGGGAATAGGTCATTACAATAGATACTATTTTACCCATCACTCTTCCCCGAGTGACAAACTAGGAAAAACAGGCTAAAGTAAGGTTAGAGTAGTACCTGAATCGTTGAACAACTGAGGATACTTGTCTCGCATGTCCTTCCCGGTTTCCTAAGTAGCCTCCTCAACCAGACGATGCTTTCATTGAACTTTCACAGACATAATCTCTTTGGTACTCAACTTCCGGACATCACATTCAAGAATTGGAATTGGTTCCTCCTCATGCTGAAGGTTCTTTTCTAACAAAATTGAGTCCATTTCATGATGTAATCTACATCCCCATGATACTTCTTCAACATGGACACTGGATGAACTCCAGATAAGCTAGGGGTAAGGCAAATCTATAAGCCACTGGCCCTACATTGTCAAGAATCTCAAATGGACTAATGTAATGAGGACTAAGATTGCCCTTCTAACAAAATCTCATAACTTCCTTTATGGGTGACACCTTTAGGAGAACTTGCACACAAGCCTGAAATGCCATGTCCTTCATCGTACGGTCCGCATACTTTTTCTGTCTACTCTGGCATGCTAAAAGTTTTGCTTGAATACTTCTCACTTTATCCTGAGCATCTTTCACCATATCAATCCCCAAAGTTTTCACATCTCCAGCCTCAAACCACCATATGGGTGATCTACATCTCTTCTAATAAAGTGGCTCGAACTGTGCCATGTCAATGCTGCAGTGGTAACTGTTATTATAGGAGAACTCACACAATGGTAGGAACTTATCCCAATTCCCTCCAAAGTCAATCAAACATGCCCTCAACATATCCTCTAACACTTGAATAGTTCTCTCTGAATGCACATCCGTCTGTGGATGGAATGTTTTAGTAAAAGTTACTTGATTGCCCAACTAATCATTAAATTTTCTCCAAAAATTAGATGTGAACTGCATACCACGGTCTGGGATGATAGAAAGGGGCACTCCGTGCAGCCTCACTATCTCTTTCACATAAACCTTGGCCAACTGTCTGACTGGAATAAAATGGGCTTACATAGTCAATCTGTCGACCACTATCCAAATAGAATCAAACTTCCCCAAAGTCTTGGGAAGACCAACTACAAATTCCATATCTATCCTTTCCCACTTCCATTATGGAATTGGCATTCTCTAAAGTAAACCTGCAGGCCTTTGATGTTCATACTTTACTTATTGATAGTCATGGCACTTAGCCACAAACTCAGCTATGTCTTTCTTCATGCCAGGCCGCCAATAAAATCACTTCAAGTCTCGGTACATCTTTGTCACACCCGGATGAATGGAATAGCACAAACCATGAGATTCTATCAACAATTTCTCAATCAAGTCATCTACTCGAGGAAAACAAATCCTTTCTTTAAAGATGAGCACACCCCCTACATCTAAAGTCGCACCTTGTGCCTTGCCAGACAATATCTTCTTTCTAAGTTCATTCAAATTCTCATCCGCAAATTACTTGGCCCTGATCTCCTCAATTATTGTGGCCCTCACCACAATGCTAGCTAACACACTACCTTTTTTCTGAGATGCCAACTGCATGAACATAGATTTCAAGGTTTGAATTTTCTTAGCCAAAGGTCGTTTGGATACACTAAAGCAAGCTAGACTACCCAAACTCATCGCTTTCTGGCTTAGCTCATCTGCCACTATGTTAGCCTTGCCCGGATGATACTGGATGGTGACATCATAATCCTTAAGTAACTTCATCCACTTTCGTTTTCTCAAATTCAGATCTTTTTGGGTGAATACATGTTGTAGACTACGATGATTAGTAAACACCTCTCACTTGACACCGTAAAGGTAATGACACCATGTCTTGAGAGCAAACACTATCGCTGCCAACTCCAAATCATGTGTTGGGTAACTCCTCTCATACACCTTCAACTGACGGGATGCATAAGCTATAACATTCTTATCCTACGTTAACACAGCACCCTAACCAAAATGTGAAGCTTCACAATAAACAATGAAATCTTTACCTTCCACCGGTAGTGCTAGAATAGGTGTGGTGGTCAAAAGAGTCTTCAGCTTTTGGAAGCTCTCTTCACACTTTTCAGTTTATTCAAAAGACACCTCCTTTTTTGGTCAACCTTGTCAAATGCGTGGAAATAGAAGCAAACAAATCGATGATAGTAGCTAGCGAGCCCCACAAAAATCCTAATTTCAGTCATAAAGTTAGGTAGAACCCAATTCTTAACCTCTTTAATGTTTTGGAGATCTACCATTACCCCATCCCTTGAAACTACATGCCCCAAAAAGGCAATTGAAGTCAACCAGAACTCACACTTGGAAAATTTGGCATATAACTTTTGTCTCCTAAGAGTACCAGAACAATGTGAAGATGGTCGGCATCCTCTTCCTTACTCTTTAAATATACCAAAATTTCATAATTGAAAACTATAACAAACGAATCCAGGAATGGTTTGACACACCATTCATCAAAATCATGAAAGTTGAAGGCACATTGGTCAATCCAAACGACATCACAGGAAACTCACAGTGCCCATATCAGGTTCTAAATGTCGTTTTGGGTACACCCTCAGGCATAATTTTTAACTGATGGTAACCAGACCTTAGATCAATCTTAGAGAAAACTGACGCACCCTGCAATTGGTCAAAAAGAGCATCTATCTCAGGCAATGGATACTTTTTTCGAATGGTGACCCTATTCAATTATCGGTAGTCTATGCACATCCTCATACTACCATTTTTTTTCTTACCAAACAAGACATGGGCATCTCACGGGGAAGCACTAGGACAGATGAAACATTTATCAAGAAGCTCTAGGATTTGAGCCTTAAGCTCTTTCAATTCTACCAAGGCCATACGATAAAAAGAGATGGAAATGGGGTGAGTACCGAGTCCCAAGTCAACGCAAAAATATATGTCTCTATCCTGAGGCATACTAGGAAAATCAGAAGGAAACACTTTCCTAAATTCTGACACTACATTATAGACTCAATAGAGGGAGACTCAACGTCAACATCTTGAACATGAGCCAAATATGCTAAACATCCCTTCCCTACCAGTTTCCTAGTCCGAATAGAGGATATGACTTTAGCTGGCTTAGTCTTGTACACGCCTTCCCAATCTAACTTTTTCCTACTGGGGATCTCTAGAGTCACATATTTCGATTTACAGTTTAACATATCATAATAGGGGGACAACCAAGTCATGCCTAAGATTATATCAAAATCAGTCAAATCCAAAAAAACCATATCAGCCCAAGTCTGAAAACCCATAAACAAGATAGGGCAAGCACAATAGACATGGGTGACTATGAGTGACTCTCCAACTGGGGTAGAAATAAGGATGGCGGCATCGTATATCACAAATCATATAAAATCCTAAGGCAAACTGTACTGACACATATGAATAAGTAGAACTCGGATCAAACAAAATAGTAGCCATCCGGTCACAGACAAGAATAGTACCTGCGATCACTACATCACATGCCTCAGGCTCTGTCTTGCCTGGAAAAGCATAACACTGAGCCCTCTCATCTTAACGAACAACCTCATTGCCTGGCCGCACTGCTCCTCTACCGGCATTACTATTTCCCAAGCCTCTACAGCCTCGCTGATTTCCTCCTTGCCTACCTTGTGGATGCCCTCTTCTATTATTACCATTACCCGTGAGTACCACTGCTCTAGTCTGCTGCAGTGCGGAATCCAACATGCACGGTTGGGGAGAATCTCTCCCCATGTGCACAGGTTCTCCACAATTATAGAAAGTACGATCAAAATATGGTTTACCGCTAGTCTAAGACCCGGCTCCCTGTCTATACTGAATAAAACTCTATTTTGAAGTTCCCGAATAATTACCTGTAGCAGTGGGCATGGAGGAATGAATCCCATGGGCTGCAAGTGTCGGCCTACCTGAACCTCCGGAGTAAGAACTCTGAAAGTTACCTGTGTTCTTGGCCTTCTTAGCCAAAGCCTTAGCCTACCCATCACTTCTAACTCCCTGTACTTTCTTCAGAAAATTAGTCACTTGATTTATGCTTTTTCCTGCAGAAGTCATATGAACAGACAATACCTGAAGTTTGGTGTTCAATCCCAAAACAAATAGACGAATCCTCTCCTCCTCTGTAGTTACCAATTGTGTAGCATATCTAGAAAAGGCATAGAACTTGGCATCATAAGCAGCTACTATTAAACCACCTTGTTCCAAAGTCATGAACTCATCATTTTAACGATCACTCAAAGTCGGGGGAACATATTTTACCAGAAACAAAGCATGAAATTGTGTCCAAATGAGTGAGGGCGAAATTGGCGATCTACACTCAACATAGGCCCTCCACCACTGCTTAGCCTCACCTTTAAGCTGGAAATTCACAAACTCTACCCCATGCTGATGTACAATACCCAACTTATAAAGCCTCTGATACCAATCCAATAAACTCATAGGCGTCCTCACTCTCAGAAGCATGGAATACTGACGGCTTCAACTTCAGAAACTTAGTCAACATCTCATGCTCATTAACAGTCATCACTTGACCCAACAAAGGACGTAAATAAGGCATCAGTGCCTATTGATCCATCTATCCTAGGAGTAGTAGTAGCAGTAACTGGGCGGTTGATGGGATGTTAAGTAGCTTGCACTGCTAGAAGGATCCCACGACCGACCAACTCCTTCAGAAAAGAAATCATTTGTTGAGCTAACACTAGGTCTAAGGAAGGAATACATGTAGTCTCAGCTTGTACCTCCTCATCTGGTCCAACTGCCTCCTCATTTTCTAGCTCTACCTTCTCTTGTACCTCTTCTTGGGGCGCTTAAGGGACCTATTCCTTAAGAGAATTTTCAACAGGGGCTCCATTCCTAGCGGGAGCTACCTTTCCTTGACCTCCACCCCTTCCTCTTCCTCTACCCCTGCCTTGACTATGGCCTCTTGCAGTGGATTCCTCAGCTGGCTCATTGATATGAGCTATAGGTCTAATGTCGTTTAAATGAGTGCTAGCCATATGCGGACAAAAGAAGGAAGAAGATTAAATACCAATTCTGATCACCAGATAGCAATTGGAATCAAGTCATAGCACGAAGGAAGAAAATGACAGAGAGATTTTTAAAGTCATGTAGCCTCTCAAACAAAAATACAGATGTCTTTGTACCGTTCTGCAAGACTCTACTTGACCCGTTTAGGTACAACGAGATCAACAAAGCTAGGGCTCTGATACCAACTTTGTCACGACCCAGACCGACATGATTGGCACCCACACTAACCCTCTGGTGGGAGAACGATTTCTACAACCCAACTTAATCACTTAATGAAAACTAGGGAATTAAAGATATGGAAGGATGTTTAAATCAGAATAAAAATATGAAGTTCCCATAAACTCCGAGAGTTCAACAACACAACTAATTAACTAATGCGGAAATTCAACCCCTAGAACTTGAAATTCATTGTACCAAAAAATCCAAATTCAACAAGTCTAAGAAAAGGGGGTACAACCCCAACCAACATAAGAAACAACTAAATAGTCTAAGTCCAAAAGAAATGGACTAGACAATAGGAAGGACTCCATGGAAGCCAAAAAAACTGGCTTACCCTTGAAATGTGGTCTCGATCACTGATCTCTGATTTGAGTTCTATCAATAGCCGCCTGAAGATTCCCTTTTCTCAACAAAGAACGAGCAATAGTAGTATCAATACATAACCATGGTGTACTGATAGGATCACGCTACTATTCTAGTAAGTGAAACATATATCGGCAGTCACAACAAAGAAAAACATGACATGTACAAAATATATATACAATAGTCATTTTAAGAGCCATGTACAAATCCACATTCTCAATAACAAGTAAATATAACAATTCAATGGTCCTCTCATAGAACCCATATTCAAACTGTTAATGTATCGAAACGTGGCACCCTATCCAAATTAGTGTGCTTGAATGTGACACCCAATCCATTATATATGCCGGAACATGACACCTGATCCAATATATGTGTCAGAACGTGACACAAGATCCAATCAACACAACCACAATCACATTCACACGTATAATGTACATACTCATAATCATACAATCAAGTATTGAATCATGGCATACATTTGTTCGTTCATAATTATTTCATTAGGTTTGATCAACAATGCTTCATTCACATACATACAAGCATTACAACGAGCAATTACCAACACACATCACACAAACATGAAATCAAACCATCACCTACCTTGAAACCAAGCTTAAATCCCCATATTGCACTTGAATCTTACCTTTCCGGATTATTTCCGTTTGTTCGTGGTCTAAAAACAGCAAATTAATGCAATGATCAATAAACGAGGCCTAGTCACTTGAATTAAAATCAAAATAATAAACCTTAGGCCAAACCCAAGATCTCAATACCCAACTTAGGGCTTTTCCCACCATTAGTTTCAGGTCAAAACCTGCCCCTAATGATAAACAGCCAAGACTCTAAGGTCTACGGATCGAAAAACGGATTAGAAGAGTAAAAAACTATACCTTTCGCGCTAAAAGAGGTGGAAAACAATCAAGAACTTGCCCTGGGTCGTCTCTTAGCTCTCAAGAACTAAAGTAGCGAAATAATAACATTTTTGGGGTTTAATCCTAACTTAATTCGCGATTGGGCCGCTACGGCGGTCCCCATCCCTCCAAAGTGTCCCCGCTCTGGCGGCTTGCACGAAGATAGAATGACAGAAATTGAGTTCCGAGCTCCCATTTCACAATACACCTTAAAATTACGACGTTCAAAAACTACCCGGTCATGCTAAGATCATTTTCGGGAGTTCAACTCGCCCGAATTTGATTCTTTAAAGTCGTACAATTTCCATAACATCTTAGCTATCCACTCATGTGATAAAATTCATGAATAGATCCCCCATTCATAACCAAATATCCTCATACCTCGCATGACTCTGATTTCATCCAAATCTAGACTAGTCTAGGAACTTCCACGTTACTACAAAATATTTTTCTAGCCCTAATTCTTTCTCAGTTGGATTTTCTATAATGATAGGAACAGGTTGTTACACCTTACCTAACTCAGATTTCATCTGAATATGGACTAGGCTACAAATTTCCAAGTTACTACAAAAAGTTTTTGTGGCCCAAACTCTTTCCCCGTTGGCTTTTCCATAACGATGGGAATAGGTCGTTACAATAGATATCAATTTACCCATCACTCATCCCCAAGTGAAAAACTATGAAAAAAAGGATAAGAAAAGATTAGAGTAGTACCTGAATCGTCAAACAACTGGGGATAATTGTCTCGCATGTTCTTCTCGGTTACCTGAGTAGTTTTCTCAACCGGACGATGCTTCCATTAAACTTTCACGTACTTAATCTCTTTGGTCCTCACTTTCCGTACACCACGATCAAAAATTGCAATCGGTTCCTCCTCATACTAAAGGTCTTTGTCTAACAACATTGAGTCCCATTTTATGATGTAAACTCCATCGCCATGATACTTCTTCAACATGGACACATGAAACACTAGATGAACTCCATATAAGCTAGGGGGTAAGGCCAATCTTTAATTCAGTTGCCCTACACAGTCAAGAATCTTAAATGGACCAATTTATCCAGGACTAAGCTTTCCCTTCTAACAGAATCTTATTACTCCCTTTATGGGTGACACTTTTAGAAGAGCTTGTTCACCAGCCTGGAAGGTCACGTCCCTTACCTTACTGTCCGCATACTTCTTCTGTCGACTTTGGGCTACTAGAAGCTTAGCTTGGATACTTCTCACTTTGTCCTTAGCATCTTTCACCAAATCAACCACCAAATGTTTCACATATCTAGCCTCAAACCACCCTATGGGTGATCGACATCCTCTCCCATAAAGTGCCACAAACAGTGCCATGTCATTGTTGGAGTGGTAACTATTATTATAGGAAAACTTACACAACGGTAGGAACTTATCCCAATGTCCTCCAAAATTAATCACATATGCCGTCAACATGTCCTCTAACACTTGAATAGTTCTCTCTGACTGTCCATCCATCTATGGATGGAAAGCTTTACTAAAAGTGAGTTGAGTGCCCAACTCATTATGCAATTTTCCCCAAAACTTGGAGGTGAACTGCGTACCATGGTCTGGAATGATTAAAAGGGGCACCCTGTGAAGCCTCACTATCTCTTTCACATAAACCTTAGCCAATTGTTGAGCATTATAGTCTACTCTAGCTGGAATATAATAAGCTAACTTAGTCAATTTGACAACCACTACCCAAATAGAATCAACCTTGCCCAAAGTCTTGGGAAGACCAACTATGAAATCCATAACTATCCTTTCCCACTTCAATTTCGGAATTGGCATTCTCCGAAGCAAAACTGCATGTCGTTGATGCTCATAATTTACCTACTAATAGTTTTGGCACTTGGCCACAAACTCAGCTATGCCTTTCTTCATGCCAGGCCACCAATAAAGTCACTTCTAATCTTGGTATATCTTGGTCACACCGAATGAATGGAATATCGCAAATCATGGGATTCTGTTAACATTTTTGAATTAAGTCATCCTCTTGGGGAATACATTTTCTCTCTTAAAACTAAGCACACCTTACGCATTAGGAACAACATCTTGTGCCTTACCAAACACTATTTTCTTTCTAAGTTCAATAAAATTCTCATCCTCAAACTGTTTGGCCTTGATCTTCTCAATGAACGTGGGTCTAACATCAATGCTAGATAACACCCTACCTTTCTTTGATATCCCCAACTACATGAACTTAGACTCCATAGTTTGAATCTCCTTGGCCAAAGGTCTCTTAGTCACACCCAAACAAGCTGACTACCCATACTTACTGCCTTTCGGCTCAAAGTGTGTGCCACCACTTTAGCCTTACCAGGATGGTGTTGAATGGTGACGTCATAATCCTTAATTAACTCCATTCACCTTCGCAGTCTCAAATTCAGATCCTTTTGAGTGAATACATGTTGCAGACTACGACGATTTGTAAACACCTCACACTTGACACCATAAAGTTAATGCCGCCAGATCTTGAGAGCAAACACTACCACTTCCAACTCTAAATCATGTGTTTGGTAAGTCCTCTCATGCACCTTCAACTGCAAGGATGCATAAGCTATGACTTTCTTATCCTGCATCAGCACTGCACCAAAACTTGAATGTGAAGCATCACAATAAATAATGAAATCCTTACCTTCCACCAGTAGTGCCAGAATAGGTGCTGTGGTTAGAAGAATTTTGAGCCTTTGAAAGCTCTCCACACATTTTAAAGTCCATTCGAAAGGCACCTCCTTTTTGGTCAACCTTGTCAAATATGTGGCAATATAAGCATAGTTTTTCACAAACTGACAATAGTAGATAGCGAGCCCAACAAAACTCCTAACTTCAATCGAAGAGCAAGGCCGGACCCTATTCTTAACCGCTTCAATCTTTTGGGAATCTACCATTACCCCTTCTATTGAAACTACATGCCCCAAAAAGGCAACTGAAGTCTACAAGAACTTACACTTGGAAAATTTTGCATATAACGTTTTTCTCCCACGAACACCCTGAACTATACGAAGATGGTCGGCATGCCCTTCATCACTTTTAGAATAAACAAAAATTTTATCAATAACGACAATAACAAAAGAATCCAGGAATGGTTTAAACACACCATTCATCAAACTCATGAAGGTTGTAGGTGCATTGGTCAATCTAACCGACAACACTAAAAACTCATAGTGTCCACAACGGATCCTGAATATCGTTTTGGGTACATCCTCAGGCCTAATCTTTAACTAATGGTAACCAGACCTTAGATCAATCATAGAGAAAACTGACGCACCCTGCAACTGGTAAAAAACATCATTTATCCGAGGCAATGGATACTTATTTCGAATGGTAACCCTATTCAACTGTCGATAGTGTATGCACATCCGCACACTACCAACATTTTTCTTAACAAGAAAGACATGAGCACCCCATGGGGAAGTGATGAGTCCATGATTTGGGCTCATTTAGAGATTTATTTTAATAGATTTAGTGTCCTCAAATGCATATTTTGTGCCAATAACTAATGTAAATCTATGAATTTCAGGTATTTGGATTGAGGAACAAAGTATGGACGATATTGAGCACAATGGAACAAGTCAGCTGACGAGGAAAAGAAAGCATGAGGATCACCTAACCCATTGGGCGAGTCGCCAAACAGCCTTGGTCTCGCCTAATGTTCATGTGTGCCAAGCCCTAAAGGAGAAAATCAAGTCTGTGATAAAAAGGAGCAGTCGGCGAGTCGCCGAACGGTTCTGCGATGAAGTGCCATATCGCCCAAAGTACAAAACCTGAAGATTCTGAAGGCAAAAGCCAAAAGGGAGATAGAATTCACCATAGGGCGCATTGTCGAGTGTATTGGCGATCCCGACTCATTGCGCCGAATGGTCCTTCGCAGCACCTTTTTGGGCATCTCTAAATACATTTTTAAATTCTTAGTTTAATATCTAGTTTAGAATTTATCATTTTTATTGTTCAGTTTTCAAGTTAGAGAGTTGAGAACTGATTTTAGAGACATATTTCCTTAGCTTTGAAGATTTCCATTTCTAAGAAATTCGAAGTGGGTGTTGAAGATTCTTCATCTTAGACCTTTGTAAAGACTCTATCATACTTACCAAGTTGATGGAAACACAATTTAGTAACGATTTTTCCCTTTTTATGATGTCTAACTAAAACCCCAATTCTTGGGGTGTGATTATGTGATTATGGGTTGATTTAGTTGTTGGCTATTGTTAATTGATAGTGTAAATGCTATTTAAAATTGATTTCATTTAGTAATTGTGGTTGAAATTAATGGGTTGTAGTTGCAGATACAATCCTAACTTCTTGTTTTTGGCTTGCGAGAGAGAGAGGCTTTAAAACTAAAATTTATGAATCGATGCTTTGTGGGTATTGGGTTGTCATGGGTTCAGCTCGACATAGTGAACCCTAAATGCTTTTCCACACATTCAGCTCGAGAGAGCGAATGGACTAAAGCGAAGGTTGTTCTTAATTGCTGCTTATTGGTGTTCGAGAGAAACCAATTTGATTCATGGTAAATTGTTTGAGAGAAAGTTTATCCCCACAAAAGTCTAGATTATTCACTAATTAATTGATATTCACTATTAATTGCAATTACCCAATTGTCTACCTTAGCCCATAATCCAATCACATCCCAAGAACCTGTCTCTATATTTGTTATTTTCGTATTATTTGCTATTTTAGTTGATAATTTAAACCAAATCCCTGTGATATTTGACACTTGTGTCACCCCAAATTTGAACATGCTTTTATTCGTAAATATTTTTAGCTATGATTGACTTGAACATATTCTTACTTTCCTATTGATTCTCATCTACGTACCACTCCCGTGGGACTCGACCCCAACTTACTTAATTGGGTTATATTACTACATAACGATCGTTCACACTTAGTATTGGATGAAGTGTCTTTGATAGCGTTATTCAATCAAAATGGCACTGCTGCCGGGGAGTGGTGTTATTTGAGAATTCTTAGTTAAGTTGGATTTTGTTGTTGTTAATTACAGTGATACTTACTTAATTTTAGTTTTTTTTTTGCTTGTTTGTGTGTTGAAATAGGAAGTATGACCGTGAACGACAGCAATGTCAGCCAAGTAGGCCATCAAGATGACATCGAAAACTTTAATGATGTCAACGAGTCTAATGCTACTGACCCCCATCTTATGGGTGGTATTGGTTCCATTCGCTTGCCTCCAGTCGAAGGGAATATGGTTTTCCACATCACGAGTACTATGTTGCAACTCTTGTAACTAAATGGGATTTTCAGTGATTTGACTCATGAGGATCCCCATGAGCATATTAGAAATTCTATGGATGTATGCGGACCATTCTCCTTCAAGAACATCTCCCAAGAGTCGGTCCGGTTGAGGTTGTTCCCGTTCTCTTTGATGGGAGAGGCATGTAAGTGGCTAGCTAAATTGCCACGTGAATCAATCACTTCTTGGGAGGAGTTGGTCACCACATTTCAAGTGTGATTTTCCCTCCCTCGAAGAATATGACTCTTTAGGACAACATTCAGAGCTTCAAGAGTCTAGAAGGCGAGCCAATTCATGAAACTTGGCTGCGATTCAAGAATTTGGTGCTTCAATACCTAACTCATGGCTTGCCTGACAACATGTTGTTGTAGTATTTTTACCGGAGTCTTGATTCGGTAAATAATGGTGTTGTTGACCAACTTTCTCCAGGAGATTTGATGCAGCAACCTTATGTGATAGCGACTCAGCTATTGTATGGCGTGACTACCACAAACAGGGTGTGGTATACCTGTGAAGACCAGGTCTCAACTCTCATGTTCAAATTGACCAAGGATAAAATGGATAAAGACCAAGGGAGAGACCAGAACATGGCCAAGATCATGACACAACTTGACATTTGGTCTAAAAATGTCATAGGAGTTGGTGCTCGAAGTGTCAATGTTGTGGCTGTCGGGTTTGCTAATCCGAAGGAATCTAAGTTTGAGGCCTTGTATCTTAGCCAACCAAGGTGGTGGTTATCGTTCAAACTACCTGAGGCAGGGTGGTAGCCAAGGTTGGAGCGGGGATGAAGGTTGGAAATATTGTGGCCGAGAATGGAGGGACCGAAATCCCAATTGGAAGGATGGGGAGAAGGATATATAAGTGAATCCCATGAGCGCCAAAAGAAAAACGATTCAGAAGGTGGCCGGTCTGAGGATATGCTTTCTCGTATCCTCAGTAATGTTAATTGGTTGGATAAGATCTTGAAAGAGATAAAAGAAGACGTGTCGACCCTTAGTAGAACCGTCACCTCCCATTCAGTGTCGATCGAATAGTTGGAGACCCAAATGGGTCATATCTGGTCTCATCGAAACCCGAAACAACAAGGGGGGTTGCCTAGTGACACTATGGCCAGCCCCAAGAATAAGGTTTAAACGTGGACTTTCATCGTGCCACGACGTTAACTAAGGCGCTGCTTGGGAGGCAACCCAAGTTTTATTTTCTTTCTTATTAAGTTTGGAATAATGGTGTGTTGAATGTGAAGGTAAAAGTGTGGAAAGTGTGTGAAAAGTGCAAGTAGGCGAGCCAAATGGTCTAGTCGGTGGATCACCGAAGAGGTCGATGACCCCGACCCAGACCGCCATTAGACTCAAGACAATTTTACATTGGAGTCTGTAAAACTCGGTGAGCCCAGGAAATTATTGGCGAGTTGCCGACCAATTCTGCTATAGCGATCTAAATCGCCGTTTGGACCCCCACATCAACTGAAGGTCCTGTAAAACTTGGCGAGGTAAGTGAGCACTTGGCATGTCACCGAGCACGACTAATGTCACCGAATGGGCGAGAACTGGATGGATTTTAAAAGGCCAAAGGTTTAAACTTCCAACTCTTTCACTTTCGAACATCACAAACTCACACACGCATTTTAATTTGCGACTGGCCCGCTACACCGGACCCTACCCACCACATAGGCCCTACCCTGGCAAGGTTAATCTTGCCCTGATGGCCTACACGGAAAAAGAACCTATGCATTTGAGATCCAAACTCCCATTTCACAACACACTTAAATCATGACGTTCAGAAACCACCCTTTCACGGCAAGATCAGTTTCGGGAGTTCTACTCACCCGAATTCGATTACGTAAAGTCGTACTGTCTTGTTAAAGTCTTTGCTATCCCATCATGTGATCAAAATCATAAATAGATTCCCCGTTCATTACCAAATTTACCTCGACCTTACCTGACAACCATATTTACCTCGACCTTACCTGACTTTGATATCATCTGAATCTGGACTAGGCTACAAATTTCCAAGTTACTACAAAAAGTTTTCTGGCCCAAATTCTTTCCTTGTTGGCTTTTATATAACGATGGGAACAAGTTGTTATAGTTTCAATTACTATTTTTCTATTCTTTGGTAATGATTAATACACAAAAAGTTGGAGAGTCTCAATTATTAAAACTAACCTTTCTCGATACTCATAATGACTTGTAATAGTTTTTATTTCCTATATTTTCCCCCAGGTGATGCCCTCAAGATTAACAAACATGTGACTTGGTTTGTTCATAATTCTTAAGTCGTTCTTTTTTTAAAAAAATAATGTATTTCAAAACATTTTTAATTTTTAAATGTGATGAGAAAGTTTTTAAAAACTTTATGAGATCTTTTTATGATTTAATAGGTCTAGATTAATAAGGAAACACACATTTGAGAATATGAGGGGCTAATATCTTCCACATAATTAAATTTAGGGGTGTTTATGGACAATGACATGGAAGAGCAAATAAAACATGTTGTTATTGACTAAAGAATGAATAATAGGCTATCAAATTGAGTATCTTATACTTTGCATGCATGTCACAATCTGATTCCTCACTACAACATTTTAGGCCTACGGCCACCCCAGTAAAGTGTAGCCTAAACTAGCAAAAAGTGTGGCCTTTGATAAAAGGCTACACTTTTGGACTTTAGGCAACACTTTTTAGGGGGTGGCCTAAAGAGGCGTAACCTTTGACATTAGGCCACACTTTTGAAATGTCGCCATAGCAGCTACACTTAAAAAGCGTGGCCAAAGAGGTATAAAGGGCACGCTTTGTAGTAATTCATTGGCAACACCTTTTGATCGATTATACTACACTTAAAAGCGTGACCTTTGTTTTGTTATTGGTCACACTTAAAAAGTGTTGCCTTTTATATCTCATGTAGAACAACACTTCTAAAGTGTAACTTTTCTTATGTACAAGATAATACATTAGATGTCCTATAGCAACACTTTTGAAGTGTGGCAATGTTTTGTAGAATTTTTGTAGCCACAATTTTTCATTTTTAAGAATAATGAGTTTTCTATGCATATATTCAATAATCACATAATTAATTATATAAGTGATGTAAACCACAAAATTAGCTAATAAGTAAATCGAAGCTATATATTTCAAATAAACTTCAAGAAACATGTCTTGTACAACCAATACTTAGAAAGCGATTGCTTAAAGATCTCTACTATCAATAAATTCCACAAAACCAAATGCATTCAAACAAATATGACAATAGTACAAAAACTCTTCATTGTTCACTACAATAGATCGAGCTTACTTCTAACCACTATTCAAATTCAATTACCGTCATTTTCCTGCACATTCAAAATAAAAACATAAGTTAGTAAAATAAATCATGTATTTAATATGCTTATACTAAGAAATCTTCTTATGCAGTGGGGTAACATGCAACATAAAAATGAGGCTCACAAGCTCATGAGTCAGGCCCTTCCCATCGTTATATGTTAGAACCTGTGGAAAAATAGATGTGCAGTAAAATATGGTGCCAAACAATCTAATATAAGGATAGTGAAGTTCCTAATCTGAAAAAATATCCTTCAAATTTTCAACACTGTTTTCCCCTATATCCAGTGGTCACACAACTGGAATGATCTTATCTTTATGGTGGAAAATTGTAGTCATGAAATAAAGGTTATACCAGTTCTTTGGGAAAGACCTTGCAATGGTGTGTACTCGCTAAATACAGATAGGAATGTTCTCAATAATCCAGACAAGATAGGTGGAGGAAGAATTTTAAGAGATCACCAAGGAAAGTTGGTGTATGCATTTGTTGTTTCCCTAGGCATTGGTACCAACTACCAGGCTTAGATACAAGCAGCCATACATAGAGTTAACGGGTGAATGCAACATGGATACAAGAAGATCATTTTGTAGGTGGACTCTGAACTTTTAATGAAGTGGATCACTGCTAACAGTATCCCTCCATGGTAACTTAATCACTTCATCAAAGAGCTGCAGCAGATCACAACCAACCTTGAATTTTTCCAGTGTAAACATTCATATAGAGAGGCCAACTTCTCTGTTGCTTACCTTTCGAAATTGAGTCATACATCAGACATTACTCAACACTTCTACACATATAATCAACTAGCAGCAGCAGTGAAAGGAAGTTACATTTTGGAGCAGCTGGGAATGAAAAATTTCAAGAGGAAGAAGTTGAAAAGAATTAAGAAACCACCTTGAGCATATAATCAGTATAGATGACAACAATAACATCATATCAGTTCTCAGATGGAGTCTAAAAGAAATTCATGACTAGGTTAGATTGATTTTGTGTAGGTAGCTAAAGAAACACCATGTCTCACCTAAGCTGCTGAGCAGCAACATAGTTTGCTGCAGTAAATGAACGAAAAAATGTCAGATTTGTACGAGTATCATATGTCAATCTTGGTAACAGAAAAATAAGAAGAAAACAGATAACAAAGAGAAATATTGGATGTACTAACAATCTTGTAGAATGATAAATACTCACAATATTGACGCTGATTGTTCCAACAATTCCAAGATACAACAATGGAGAATGTAATAATAGAAATAGGCATACTTTGCATCCATATTTTTCTAATAGTCGACTGAGAACATTCTCACACTTGTCAGATATATCAGTTGAGCTCTCTTGTGAAGGAAACTTAGGTACACAAGGGAGGGACTAAAAAAAATAGAGACATGATTAAATTACAGAAACAGAACTTCTGATCCAGAATGATGTCCAAAATCAATAAGTGAAAGCTAGGACATGAATTTCCTTAGGTAATTTATACACAGACTAAGAGAACCGAATGCAAACATTAAGACATGCAGTTCCTTAGGCAACTTATACACATGAAGTTACTAGGAAATATATTAGTGAAAGCTCCAATTCTACATCCAACATTTCAAGAACATAATGCAAAATGAAGACTTGTATCCAAAGTAGAAAACAATGTTTGCAGCCACCACTGCAATGAAGAAGGAAAAGATGCATAATCTTTGCAAGGTGAGGCACGAGGTAGAAGGACTATAGTTCCCATAATTTGAAGCCTCTGTATATCGATATATAGAAAATATAAATCTTCATGTAGCAGGTATGTTGTAAAATCAGTTGAAACTCCAAGTGACCTAGAGAAAGTAGCAGCTATCTTATCTGTTAATTTACTACCAAATTGAAACAAAATGCATTAGCACTAAACAGTATTAACAACTCCACCATCAAGAAATTAACTTATCACCAAAGATCATTAACAAGCTCCACAAACAAGAAATAAACACTTTTATGTTTTAAGGATGAGAACGAAAGACAGTTGAAATGTAGACAAAGGAAGATAACAATGGCATCAGTTGAGTGCACCTGTTCACTACTTCTCCTCTGAAAGATTTGGAGACCCAATCCAGCAAAATTGGTTGATGAGCTAAGAATTTCCTCTCCCTGCATTGGCTATTATTAGAGTTATCCCCTTGGCAAGTCTGCTATTTTATTCAGCAGTGCAATCAGATTTGTTCCTATCCGTTCGTCTTCCTACAATATGCATAAAGAACAATTAACATAAGAATAGGAGGTTCAAACTGTGCACTATAGTTGTATCAGCACTCCAGAATAAGCCGTGGATTTATGAATATATCAGCACTCGAGAATACACCTATGTCTAGCCACAACATTTGTCTCGTCTAGCCACAACAGAATACTCGGCCTCTAATTTAGCTGGATAACAGTAAAATCCTTTAAATTCTTATACGTCACATGCATTAAACGACAGCTGTAACTTGACAGTAGAGAAGTTGTTGCTAGGTTTGGGATTGTGCAACCCAGATGACCAGTTTTACTTCTGCTCCACTACACCTCGCACAATAGCTACAATAAAAAAGTCCTACAACAACTACTTTAATGAAGGCAAACGAAATTATCTACATTAATGACAACTCAAACACACAAAACGAAGTCCTACAGAGAAGCCTAGTGGGAAATGTTGATGGTTAATATCTTGGGGAATGTTTAAGCGTAAATGGGCTGGAAAAAAATGAATAACAAGAAGGTAGTTACGTAATTCTGAAGAGCAGGAAAAGATAAACGGTAAGAATCAAAACTAGATCCCACAGACACTATACCATGAGGTTAGAAAGTTAACAATTACAGGGTACAATTCAAAATAAAGCGTAGTTGCTTGGGAAGTGAAGTCCAATGATCATAAAGCATTAAAATGATATACACCCACCATACGACCTAATCTTACTCGTAAAGGCAATCAGAACATAAGTGAATCCAACCACCTATACTGCTTTTACTTTAGCTTACAGCCTTCCAGAACCATACTCTCACACATACACACATGTTCTTCTTGCTAAGTGCAAGAGCAATCTTTGCACAAGGGTAAAATGTATCGGGAAATCTTCACAAAAGACTCCAGAAAAACTAAAGAACCTTAACGAAATAGGAAAATGAAAAAAGAACAACAAGAACTTGAAGTTAATTGGCAAAGTTCCTTTTGAGGAAAAAGGATGAGACCTTTTTTTTATACGTTAGCAAAATAACCAGCTTTATACCAAACAACAAAGCAAATTGGGCCCAGGCATATACATTCTTCTTCAGAAACAATTCAGAAAGGACGCATCTTTTAGACAAAAATTACACTCCAAGCATGATAGTTCATGCGTGCATACCCACACAATACCTTTTCTACAGTTTGCAGATTTTGCATAGTGACTATACTTAGGAATCAGGACAACCTAATAGAAAGGGTAAAACATGTAGTGCTGGATATTCTAAGGCAGGATAATCATATCGAATTGAGAGTCACAGACATACGAAAAGTTATATTTCTTCATAAAGCTTAGAACTGTGCAAAATACTAAGTCATAAATGTATGAAATGTGAAGAAAAGAAAAATACCTTTTGATGGCAAAACTGCAAGCCTTGTACAGCTTCTGCTTGGAATCTGATAATATATGCATATGACAGAACCTCATAAGCGACATTGCTTTCGACTTACAGCCATGAACCCCACAAGTATTACTGATAACCACATTCCCGTTGTTCTCTCCAGTTTCTAGAGTACCAACCTTATTACTCTTATCCTCATCTTCCTGAAAAACACTCATTCCAAACTTCCAGCAATACTCTCTATGCTTGAGCTTTACTTCTTCCATTAATGACCAGTAACAATCTCTGTATATATGATGGAGTTGCTTTATCCGTCGATTCTTCCTTTTGAAAACTTCCACTCAATGCAAATGCTTGGATCAGGACAGAAAAACATCCTCCTCCCATCCGTCAATTTTGATCGGCGTTAAGGCATTCGAAGAAGAGGGACGGCCGACAGCATTACTAGTTGACCTATACTCCCAAAAATAAATAAATAATTGTATCAACAAAGAGAAGAATATCAAAACCCTAAAGCTAAATATGAAACCACACGCAAGCAATAAACCCAAAACCCTAAATTTTGACTTTTAAAGATAAATTTTTTACCTGATAAACTCTATTCCAACAAAATCCTTTCAATGTGATGAATCTTCAAGAAATCATCTTCTCTCGGAACTAAAAGTAATGGATTGAGGGCAAACAAACCAATAACATAAATCATAGATGAAGAAAAGGAAGCAAGCCAAAATATCTATACAAATAAGAGATCCCAGAACCTGGAAGTCACATGTACAGAGCTACTAACAAAATGAGTACAAGTCCCAACATTCGACCATAGAAATAAGACTGTCTTAAAAAACTAAAGACAAGTGATATATCTATGGAAACTGGTATAGCGCAAAACGCCAAGTACTCACCTCCGTTTCCAGATCAGACTTTTGCAGCCTTGATGTCAACGATGGTCGCTGGTGCTTGGACCTGCATCACGAAAATAGATGTAGAGTGTAGTATGACTACCAAACAAACAGGTACCCAGTAGGCCTCGTAGGCCGACTTAGCTAGAATAGCAAAAGTAATATAAATGCGAAAATCTAAAATACTACCATAAACAGGAACGAGAAATCTAACAGGTATGCACACAAGTGTACTAACACACAAAGAAAAGGAGAATAACTAACTAAATCTGGCCGGGCTGCCATAAATCGGAAGGTTACACTCGCGCGCAAGCTAAAAGTACAACCCTAGCGGACTGCCATAAGCCCGACATGTACAAGGAAGAGTATAGAATGGAATAAGAGGACCCGACAAAGTTTCCAAGATTTCCACAACTTCCGTGACTTGAACCACGACTGCAAATGGCGGTGAACTTGAACAACCACTGAAGAAAGCCAACACTTGAACCAAGGCTATAATACTAAGGCGAGGACTTGAACCATGCTCGGTGGAGTGAATTGGGGACAAGAACCACGAATAGAGGCGACTGGGGTAGAAATAGGATAGGCGGCCAATCGATCATCACGGGGAGTACCCCCAATATGAATGCTATCAATAAATCACTCTAGCTCGAACCATATCCAACCACAATCGACAAGTAGGTTCAAACCAAGAATTAAAGATATCGGAACCGACGAAAATAGAGGATTTATGAATATATGGTTTGAAGAGTAGTGTTACTGGCTAGCTAAGGCCCAAACTATTAGACTCAGGTCTCCTACATCAGTCTACATGGAGCTTAGCCATTCGAAGCGACGCCGGGGAGATTACACGGCCTAACGGCCAAATTCAAACAAATAAACATTCAATTACCTAATCATGCTCATTCTAAGGAGAGGGAAGTCGTAGCCTAGCTGCAAGCCGACCGCGGGTGCTCCAAATCACGTTGTCAGAGCTTTTCTCTTCCGCACGGCCTCAGAACTCTGCAACACTATCAAAACTAGAATCACAACTTCAATACAGTCGTTTTTACACAACAATCACATTTTTCAAAGACGGATCCAAAATCGGGTCTAAAACAGGATTGTGGGACCCATAATAGGGATCTCAAAATTGACTCTGTGAAAAGGTTCATTTTAGCTCCCCCAACTTGTGTCCCAAAATTGAATAAAATTCTTGACTCGGAACAGTACGGAGTCATCCCATGCATTTAAATCACCATTAAAGCTAAAGGAGAAGAGAGGAAAACAACTAAAACTCAAAAATTATCTCAAACAGAGCCCCCCCCCCCCCCCCCCCCATAGTCTTCGAGTACTCCAATGCGTAGCCACGCCAATTTCGAGCAACCCAGCCTTTAAAATACTTAAAACAGAGCTATAATGAGAGAGAAATCACGTTTAGCAAATGAGGGTTGAATGTTGATTTTTGACTTTAAGTAATGGAAGATATGGTCGCTAAAAGGACTCCTGGTCGCTAAAAAAGACATTTTCTAGTCTCTAAAAGTCTTCACTAGATTTTTTTCTATTTCTTTCAGAGTCTCTAAATGGACCGTCGGGATTCCTTCATTATCCGATAAAAATAAACCAACTATGCTACCCCACTAAATTCTACATTCTAGACTCAATGGAATTGTCAGATTTCTGTAAAAAGAATATTATGATAGAAATACCCCATCGCGACCCATTATGCCTAAAAATAAACTTTTTTCCTAAATACCCAAACATCAAAAAGAATAACTCAAGACCAAAACGAAAGGTCCAACTAGACCAAATTCAACATTCTGAAGCTAATGCCGCTGATGGAATTCTCATACGACAACTAATTCTCTGAATGTTGACGAAAGTAAATTCTAGGCCTTTAAGATTTCTAACATCTCGTGTAAAGGCTCAAATCCACACTAGAAGTCGTAGGACCCAAACTAAAGGTTCTTCTAGACCAAACTCGACATTCTAGAGCTAATCGCGCTAATGGAATTTCAATATGAGCACGTTTACCAAGAATGTTTACCAAGGTCAAAGTAAGGCCAAAGCTCACAAGCTAAAATGCCTAATGGCACAATCTTACGCCGGAAGCCTCAGGATTCAAACAGACCATGCCAGAAGCCTAAAATGACCATTACAGAGCTGATGGAACCGTCAGAATTTCATTCTGAAGATTTTTACCTGATGTTTTGACTAAAGTCAACTATTTAAGTTTCAAAAGCTCCATAACAGGGGAACGAGCATAAAACCTAAACAAACGATAAGTCAATCGTATAGTCAGTCCCAACAAGTCATAAATGACTTGGGATCGCTATAGGAACACTCTATACGATGAAAATAAGGCGTTAAGGTAAAAATGAACTGGAGGGTCATTACAATGCACATGTATAAAACAATAAAGAAAGTGTGTTATATACAAAAGAATTGACAAAGAATGCAGGAATTTGTTGCTTAGTATTATTTAGATTTTACTTCTTGAACATTCTAAATTGAGATAAATTTGACCTACTGGACTATTCATGCCGAATAAAAGTACAAGCACTATAATTTATATCCTTTTACATACCTGAAAAAAGGAAAAAATAAGAGTATAGTAATAAAAGAATATGCATTGTGAGAGGCCGCAAATATTATAATAACTTCAAAAACATAATTTCACTACAAGATAAACTCATGCTCATATCAAGTAAATAGAATTACAAATGAAGCAACAACACTACATCAAATTATTACAAAAAGATGAGAAATACGAAAAAGCCACCTAACAAATGGATGTTGTATCAAAAGGAATGAAAAAATCAGTAATGCACGTCAAAAATCAATTGAAAAACAAGGAATCGTGCTATACCAACCAAAGGAAGAATTTTGTCAAAAGAGTATATAATTCATACTCTTGCAAGCTATAATTCTAGGAACTTTTTTCGGTGGGTAATTTATGTAGTTAAAACTTCATATAATTGCAATAATGATCCATATACTATATGGTAAAATAATAAAATTTATCTAAATTTATTTTGATGGTAATATATAGATATTTCTTTGGTTAAATTTAATATTGGTCCATAAGAAGATAGCGTGTATATTTATGAGCTTATTCTTTAATTAAATAATTATTGTTGTCTTTTTCACTTTAGATTCACCAAAAAACTATGCTAGGAACTTGATTACAAGAAACGTGCTTTGACTAGATTATAACAAAATTAAAATTTTAGAGAAAAAAGTTATATACAAATGAATTGAGTAAACATGCAGGAATTTTGCAGCTTACTATTATTTAGGTTTTACATCTTGAACATGCTAAATTGAGATAAATTTGACCTAGTGGACTATTCATGTCGAATAAAAGTATAAGCACAAAAGTTTATTTATCCTTTTACATACCTCAAAAAGGGGAAAAGAAATAAGAGTATAATAATAAAAGAATATGCATAGCGAGAGGCAACAAAAAATATAATAACTTCAAAAACATAATTTCACTACAAGATAAATTCATGCTCATATCAAGTAAATAGAATTATAAATGAAACAACAACACTACATAAAAATATATCAAAAAGATGAGAAATACTAAAAAGTCACCTAACAAATTGATGTTGTGTCAAAAGGAATGGAACAAAATCAGCTATGCACATTAAAAATCAATTGAAAAATAAATCATGCTATACCAACCAAAGGAAGAATTTCGTCAAAAAAAAAATTCTTCCTTCTAAATTTTAATCCCAAAAATCATACTACATTCTTTGCAAATTGGCAGTACTTGATATGAATTGATACAAATATATTGTTGCAATGCAATTAAGTTGGGTACACAAAGGTAGAATAATTTTCTAAAATATCAAATACATTAACTGATATTTTAATAAGAGTAGACAAAAAAGACCTAGCTACATTATTATAATCACGTACTCAACAAATTAATTCTTCCGTTATTATTTTTCTAAGTTTCTCTTAAAGAATTCCAATAAGAGTAGATGAAAAGACTTGACTACAATATTATTTATTTATTTATTGCACCATAAAGTACCATTTACTTTTGTATATGTTTATCTTGAAGATTTATTTCTCTAAGGAATAATATTTATTAGTAATATATATTCATATATTTATACCAAAATATTATAGGTTCAATCACGTACAAAACTTACGATTTACAAGCGAACTTCTAAAATTTGGTTGTTTATTTGTTATTGTTTAAGTAATGAGTATACCAATCCATTATATTTTATGAGTATGTAATTAAAATTTTTAACTTAATGACTTCTTGCTTAACCACCTTTTTATGTAATTTAAATACTATTATTCAATTAGATATTTAATTTAGAATTTATTGAAAGAAGTCAAAAAGTCATTATATATTTATAGAATTAAAATAATACAGTATTTACGGAGAAGGGCATAAAATACCCCTCAACTATTTGAAATGACAAAAAATTACCTTCCATCAACCTTTCGGCCTCCAAATACGCACGACGTCAACCTTTTGGCTCAATAATACCCTTATTTCTAATTGTCCACACTCAAAAAGTGGATGAAGGGTAAATTTATACCAAATCTCATAGTTTAAGGGCATTTTAGGTCGTTCTCCATTAAAATAATTTGAAATTACTTAATATATGGGCTTGTATGTTTGGCTTGATTTTTTTTGTCTTGGATCTTGTCCACCATTTTAAATTTTAATTTTTTTTCAACGAATGATAAATTAAACAAGGAAAAAAAGACGAAAAAATAACAACGACCTTCATTTACGAATAGTTAGTTCAATAGAAGATGATTTAATTAAGCAACCATGTATACGTATATTGTAATTTTTCTTTTGTGTGTATCCAAAGTTCAAAATAAAAGAATCAATATAACTTATTTTCCTATCCCCGCCCAACATAAAAATAATATAAAAAGAATATGAACATGTATGTTCATTTCAAGTTTGAATCTCTAATATCTTAATTAGGAATAAGACATTTTTTTTAAAAAAAAAAGAAGAGGAAAATGAACAAAACAATTGGATAATTGATAGAAAAAATATATATTAATAAAGTATATTAATATTTTTTTAGATTGACAATCAAATCGGGCAAGTATCGATTTTAGTTAGATCTCCAATTATAAATTGGGCTATAATAAATTGGGGGTTGATTTGAAATAGGTCTTTTGGAAGATATCATGAAATTGACATTTTTTTTAATACTATTTTCAATCTTTTTGGGTAAAAATATGAATCATATGTAGTTTTCATTACTTATTTGAGAAGGGTTTAAATTCCGACCAATAAGATTAGGCAACATAATAAATAAATATTCAATAAATTTACTTTCGAGGAATCGTTAAAAATAAGGGAAAATATGAGCCACAAGTTTACATCAACGATATTTTTGAGCCAAAAGTTTAACTTCATGGGTAATTGAAGCTCGAAAGATGGATGGAGGGTAATTTTGTGCCAATTCAAATAGCTAGGGGGCATTTTAGACCCTTCTCCATAGTATTGAGTATATAAATAATTATAGGTTTTATAACATTTTAATTTATAGAGGGGCAAAAACGTAATATAACTTTGAAGTTGGGAGGTTCCACTAATAACAAGGTATATAGCCCTCCTTATGGTTGAGCACATGGTGATAGTGTACTTTTTTGCTTCTTGTACAAGTATAGGAATAATAAAAATGCAACTCTACATAGGGTTCTGCTTTAAATTTTTAATTATGCTATTCTCTTCCTCCAATAGCAAGCTAAACAAAATATTTGGACTCCACGGTTAAAATTAGTGGCACATAGCAATGTATCAAATCATTTTTATGACGCTAGTTTTCGGACGCTCTTGCGCATTCCACTGTGTACTTGTTATCTCCTATATGCATAGGGTAACTTTGTAATCAATGTTTAAGCAGATTGGAATTATCCAATGTCTTTTGCTTCCGACTAAAATTTTGGACTTGCACGGTACCAGAGTTATCTATAAATTGTAATGATCTAGAAAACAACTTCATGAAAATCATTGTCCAAAATTTATAAAATTAAAAGAATCCTACATGATATTAGAAATAGAGTAGGGTATGGACTACCACAAGATTCGTTAATAGTAGCAAATTGAGCACCGAACCAAGATTCTAGAAATATGAAAGACATAACACGTCGACATAATGATTAGAAAATATGGTTGTACATCAAGTCCATCAAGAAGAATAACAAGCACAATAACATCCATATGTGGATATATCAGCCTAACAGATACACTAAAGTAAATCTTAGCAGTATTGCTAAATGTAGAAAACCAATAACACGTTTTATTTGCTTCAATAAATGATATTTCAATTTATGTTTTAATAATGACACTAAACCTAAATGATATGTGCAAAATAAAAATAAAAATAAGACATCCACAATCTGTGAAAAGAAGGCATAAATCTAAGAAAGGAAATCACACACTTCCAAAAATAAGGAAGATTGACAAATGGGTATAATAGAATCAAGGAGATTGACTCGCGTAAAGATGGAAATAAGAAGAGCTAGCAACATACCACACGGAAAGACACCCTACCGGAATCAAATGATGAATGACTTGTTTAGTTTCAACAAGTATTTTTGGTACTTGGGGACAATAGGAAGCATTTAAGTAGACAAATATAAAGCAAGATAACCACATTTGCACACACTGAAATAGTTTGCTCAGATACAGATATTCAAGTCAAAGTGATAGATAAACACAAAAAAGATGATGACAAGGTAGAAAAGTTACCAATTTTCCTTTTGGAATGCAAACTCTTTTCTTAAGCTGTTATGATTATCAAATTGATCATTCTGGTAAATGTAAACCTCAAATTGAAAAAAATAGCATTGTAAAGAAACAAAGACAATTCACCAATTAGCTATACCTTTCCCTTGATTGATTCAATATGATGCAACAAATTGTTTTTACTCCTTCTTTGTGAGCCACGCAAAACACAAATGCCAACATTCAAAATCTTTTTGATGTTTGCACGAGAAGCAACATAAGTGCAGATGTTTAAAAGCTTTACAACATGTGAAAATCAATTTGTCTTTGAATCACAGTATCGACATAAATACTATGCATCTAAATTGATGTTTTCTTTGGTTGTCCCAGCCATGTAAGCATGTAAAGCACACTCTGTTGACACCGAATTTTGACCTCAAATTTTTAAAATTCATACTTTTATGTTTTATTCATTAAATAGTTCAAAATACATTTTTATAAATTTAATAAAATTTATCGATACTTTTCCTTATTTTTCAAATCTTATGATTTTTATTAATTAATTTTGATTACATTATTTTTGTCACAGTTAGTTGAATATGCTAAGAATATTGTCTCTATTTGATTAAATCGTTATTCTTTGTTAAATTATTTTTTTACATGTCATTAATTACTCTTTGTTAATATTCATTTTTGTATTTTTAACATAGTCTAAAAATATATTGATACGCACCTATTTTATTCACCAATAATTTTGGGCCATGGTCCTGAGCGCATTATATTGTATAAATGTGGTTTGTCTTCAATATAATTCTTACTTAGTGGTAAATAATTTTCATTGTGGTGTGAAGTTTCAAAAATTGACAAAACCCTAAAAGCTTTCTCTTCCATTTTTTTCATCTCAGCCGCCACCGCCACCAACCTCCAAACCCACCGGAAAAACCACAACTGAAACCCAAACCAATTTGCCTTCATTATCACGGTCTTCAACAAGGTTCAACCAAGCACCGCCCCCCCCCCCCTCCTCCAATCTCAAGACCATCCCTCTATTTGCTCTCCTACTCCAGCAAAACCCACACCCAGCCATCGCTAAAAAACCTTGACAACCACTAAAACCCCCATTCTCTTTATCTTCTCTGGTGAAGTAACGACACCGGAGAACAACCAACCCGAAACCACCTCAATTCCAGCTCAAAACCCCAACAAAATCCACCCAAAACCCCAATAAATCTATCAGAAACAAACCCACACCACCACTCCCTCCATTCCTCTTTTCCCATTTTCGTGTCTTTTATTTGTTTTACAGGTATTCAACAAGTTCGAATAGGCAGCATAGCTTTGTCGGACAACAACCAACAACACCACATCGAGCAACCAGACCCCGCCGCAAATAGCATCGACAAACGGTATCCGGCTCAATGCCTTTGTTACATCTTATTTGGTGACTCATGTATCTCTATTTTTCTTTGTTTTATGTTATTTTGTTGTTAAGTTTTCACTTCAGCCTTGTGTTTTTCCAATAAACTCCATAAATGTTTGGGTGCCTTGATTTTATACATTCTATTTTAGATGTTTTTTCATTCTTGTTATGTTGTCGTATGACTGATTATTATTGTTAGTAGGTTGGTTTTGCAAAATTTCTTTTTCCATTAATTATTATGTCATTTACCACAAACTTAGTAACTTTTGTTATTATTTTTAACTATTACTTTGATTTAGTTCATCTGTGAGTCATTTTGTTTACTGTTTGTTAGTGATTGCATGTTATTTTATCTTTGTAAATTTTATATGATTTTGAATTTGAAATTATAATAAAAAATGACTAATGAAAAAATCTCTCAGTCAATTTTCGAGGCCTCCCCATTATTAAAGTTGGAAATTTAATTCAAGTTTATATACAATACTAGTAATGCATAAGTTTAATTAATTACCACTTAATGTGAAAAGATGGACAAATAATTGTCCCCGACTTATTGAAGTAATTGTTTCAAGTTATAAGATCTAGGGAAAGTGTACATAATGACAGTCGATCCTAACATCAGTTATGAGGAGCCGGACGATGAAGCCTCCTTCTAAGATAAAGATGTCTCTGACGCTACTATCCCGGAAAGAAGAAATTTTTATATTGTTATTTTTTGGTTAGTTCGTTAGGAGGGACAAAAGAGAGATGCTTTCTACCAATCGAAAATAGATATTGGCCCCCATGCTCCCATGGTCTGCTTACCGAGGAATATAAAGAACAGAATCAGGGCTAGAGCAAGTTTGTTTGGGTGTATAGAGTCGTAAGCGCGGTGGGGGGTAATAGAAGACATGCTCGTACGATTCATAAAAGGATATGAAAGAGTAGATTCATTGTTGGGAACTTTCACTCCTCTATATTCGAAATATGCCTCCCTAGGAGCATTAAGATCTGCAGCTCAAATGGTCCCTTATGAAGTCTACATTAACCTTATTCTTATTGTGCGCCTTGTGAGCGTGTTTGAATCTGCGAAGGAAATCTCTCGGATGTTCCCTTAACCCAATTTTGCGTTTTAGATATAGATACGTAAATAAAATGTCGAGATCTCGCTTACATGTGTTGATCCACACCTTCTTTAAAACTATAAAACATATTATAAAGAAAGAGAACAACTTACAAAGAAACATTTTTTTAAAAAAAACTAAAGAGGCTGCTACATTAATATTTTTAAAAATAAAAGATTGGACCAAGGATATATCAAATGGAATAGGCCCACAAACAAGGCCAACTAGAATAGGAGACAAAACAAACTCAGATTAGACTCGCATCTCCGGTTGAGACTTTGTTACCCTAAACTTGATGCACTCAGTTTCCATATTTTTCCTTCAAGCTCTTTCAAGACAAGTATCGTTGATATACTCCTCTTTAATAAAATCAATGGGTTGAATCCTTACAAGATTAATACCACTATCTTATGAAAAGAACCAAAAACAAACATAAACTAGAGGGTTAAATTTGTCCATTTATGGCACCGAGAGAAACACCATCAAACAATCTTTTATGGGTGTGTAATCTTACCCCTAACATTATCGATGCTGCCCTAATGTCTTTGTTAAAGAACTTTGGTCCGCTAGATAGTGTAACGACATATACCTCTCGCTGGTTCAATTTATCCATTTTGGAAACATCAATGACTCCAAGAAGGCTAAAGACGCGCTGTAAGGATGCTTCTTTCATCGAAATCCTCTTAGGATTTGAATTTTCTAGGCCGAATTAGAGATAAACAAAAACAAAAACCGGGTAAAAAGAAGACACATATGTTTCTTTTCGTATGTGTCAATTATATAAGGATGACACATAGTTAGAGTAAACATCAAATGAAGGGAAATGATGTCTCATAACATAAATAAGGATAAAATAGTCAGAAATCCTTTCTTATGGATGTGTCTTAAGGGGTATGTAAAAAAAATCACACGAGATGATATGAAATGTAAGGGTACAAAATAAGAAGTGTTAACGAGGCTCTAAGATCGATATTATTTGGGAGTTTCACACTTTCCATAGTAAGAACACTCTGTTAGACCTTTTTATGCCTGAAAAAATCTAAGAAATTAAGAATTTAGAAATATAATGTTACTTCAAGATATTTGAGGATTGTCAAACACTTTTCCAAGTTTTAGATATTAGAGATTCATCTTTTTAGCAGATGAATGTATTTTTTTCTACCTTTAATTAGAGGTCTAGAACCCTAAGACCATATTAATTCCTAGTCAGGAGCATTTTCCCCTTTAATAAGTCCTACCTATAGTGAAGAATAATCGAAGAAATGAGTACAGAATACTAAATAGTTAAACAAGAAAAGTGAGACGTTATTATCAAACAAGAAATAAGGAAACAGAAAGAAAAGACAGAGAAGAGGAAGTTAAACCATGAGAAAATTGAATTTTCAAATTGAGAAAAAGAGACTTCTTCAATACAAAACGCCACTAAAATATCTGGTGCCATGAGTTATCCCTACATCTTGATGTCTTCTAAGCAAAGTTGTCGATTAAGATATCTCCAACACTCTGATGCAATAGTAACATCCGATAGAGGCATACCTGTCGTTCATTCCACACCACTTGACGGCTGAAACATACTTAGACTTGTAATAAGATCATTCGTTAAGAAGGACGACACTTGGGAAACCTTAGAGGATGTTATCTCAAGTGCATCCACATATCGAGGTTGATAGGACTCTGGTGGCAAGGATTTGCCACTAGGTGTATGAGGTGTAAATTTTAGAACCACAGGATAAAAACATGCTGGACCATCAACTTTCAGAACTTCCTAATGAAGTCTGAAGGTGGAACCAAGAACAAAATGGTTCCACCATCAAGTTTTGCAACCCCAACATGATCTCTTGAACTCAAGAACCTCAAAAACATTGTGTATGAGGCAAAATCATTATCAGTATTAGGATAGAAGAATACAATGTTGAACCCTACAATAGCATCTGAATAATATTTAGCCATGTTCTGTAACCCCATTCCGGCTGAGCAGTTGAGTACATCAGGACTGGAAAAACAAAAATATCAGCACTTGAATGTAGTTGATAAAATCCATAAAAAATAGTTAACTTATATAGGAATTATATGTACTGTGCTTATCCAAAGAAAGATCAAACTTGAATATATTCTATGCTAACAACTTTTCTTGACACAATTTAGGAATGAGTTTCATAAGAAATTATGCTAAGTCATAATTATATCTCAAATTATATACTTACCCCGATAGGAACACAAACAACACGACACACAATTTTTCAATTCTTGACGATAATTCCCCGCCATATATAGTCATGGCCATAATAGTGTTGTCAAGGAGAAACTATTGCATCACTGATGATGCTTGACTAAGTGTTACAAGACCTGAACAAACATTTCTAACCAATGGACCTAACCCATATTGTTCATCTAACATATGACCTCAATCATTTATTCTTTTATGAGGATAAGAACATCATTTTCTGCATTAATCCTCCATCTTTTAGTTTCCCTTTGAAGTTGGCTAGAATAAGTAATTAGTTGTCTTGAAATAATAGGGTGAAACCTGCCTTGCATACTCAAAGGTCTAGGTGGGATGTCAAAACCATAACGTGGCAAACATCCAGATACATTAGAATCTAGCATAGGGAAATTCTAGCCAAATGTATATGTGTTGGTCAAGACACACTATGTTGGCCTCAAATGTGTCTAGACATTTTCCATCTTACGATCCTGACATCCCAGCTTGACCAATGAGTATGCAAAGTAGGTTTCACCGTGTTATTTCAAGACAAGTAATTACTGATTCTAGCGAACATCAAAGGGAAGCTAAAATATCGAGGATTGATGGGACAAATGATTGTTCTTATCCTCATAAAAGAACAAGGGATCGAGATCCTATGTTGGATGAACAATATGGTTTGGGTCCATTTGGCAGAAAGTTTCTTCAGGTCCTGTAACAATCAGTTAAGCAAACATCGGTGATGCAAGAATATCTCGTAGACAACATGATTTTTTCCATGAGTATATATGGTGTGGTATTATCACCAAGAATGGAACATTTGTATGTCGTGTTGTCTGTGTTCCTATTGGGGAAATCATAAAATTTGAGAAGTAAGTATGATTTAACAGAATTTCATATGAAACTCATTCCTAAATTGTGTCAAGAAAATTTGTTAGCACAAAATATGTATGTGTGATCTTTCTTTCGATTAACGCAATTTATATAATTCTTATATAAGTTAACTATTTGTATGGATTTTGTCAGCTACATTCAAGTGTTTACATTTTATTTTTTTTTGCAACCCTGATGTAGTCAACTGCTCAACCAAAATGCGGTTACACAAGTTGACTTAACACTATTTAGATGTTGTTGTCATGTTCAACATTGTGTTCCTCTTTTTCTGTACTGACAAAGATTTTACCTCATACACAAAGTTATTGTAACACTTTGGATCTCAGAATGAAGAAAATCCTAGTTTTCTGAAAATTGGTGCCAGTACCAACGGAACCACCCACGAACCGTAGGTGGGGTTCCGTTGTTAAGTTCCAAATTTTGATGGTCTCTGATCCTACCCATGGTTGACCAGTATGGTCCGTGGTTGGACATACTGATGTACCGCGAAATCTTGGCACATTTGATGCTTGGAAACTAAGAATTGATACTAGAATCCAGTGTATTTATATGGATATAATGCATTTGGTAGTGTTTGTACAGGTGAAATAGGTGGACGTGAAAGATAAAAAAAAGAAGGCTTCTGATAACCAAATGCCAAGTGAAGACCACGAGCACCTAGATTGGTCCTGGTCCTTGTCACGAACTGTGGTGCTGGTCGTGAAGCTGAACTAGTGAATGGGCAAGGAAAATATGAAAAAGGAACTAAACCAAGTGAAGACCGTGGATGACTTCACGGGTCGTGGTCCTCACAATGGCCGGTGGTGCATGTTGTGGTAATGATGCAGTGAAGAGGCTTTGGAAAGTTGAAGAGAGAATTTACAAAGTGAAAACCACGAACAACTACACGGCCCGTGGTCATTGTCACGACCCGTGGTGCATGTCGTGATGATGACACAGTGTGCAGGTCTTGAAGAACCTACTTTGCGGGAATCCAAGTGAAGACCACGAAGGGGTTCACAGACCGTGAAGCCCTTGATGGGTCGTAGAAGTGGGCGTGAAGGGCCCGACAATTCAGTCCTACTTCGAGTAGTACTCTTTTTAAAAACACTTATTTGAATTAATTAGGTCATTTTTTATGTTTTATCTTGTCTAACCTTGAACGACGAACAAGTTTCCATTATTCATAGATTTCGGTTTTCAACTTTGGATATTGAATTAAGATTGAATTTCAGTTTTTTGATTTTTGAAATATCAAAGTGGTTTTAACTGTTTATTCTCGTAAGTACTTTCTAACATATTTTCATTCTATATTTCTGAAAATTTATGGGAAATAATGAGTGGCTAAACACCACAACTGGGGTTGTGGGATCCATGACGGAATTCTAATTGTGATTTCGTAAACCTAGTGAAAGGCAATTTGTCGTTACAAACTATAGTTTGGTTTTCATTATTCATGTATTCTAATGAGTGCACACATTAGAATGAGCATGTATCTGTCATTTGTTCGAGAGAAAAATAATAGTTAGGAAAAAGCTAAACTAATCTAACTAAATGGATTCAAAGTTCGAGTTCGAGAGAAAAGAACCTTAACACCATTGTAGGCGAGGGTAAATCGTGTAATACTCTAGGACGGAAAGGACTTGAGTGAAGATTATCTGAGTTGACTGAGAAGTGTTAGATATAGCTAACTTGCATATAGTTTGTAGAAGTAAGTTGCCTGAAACTCAATTACGGAAGAACATGAGACGCAACGTTATGGGGAACACAATCCTAGTTTTAGTTAATTATTAAAACAACTTCGAAACTGATATTTTGTTAATTGTTGAATTAGACTTTAGTTTGCATCTTTTGTTACTAAAGCATTAATGCTAAACCCAATTTTACTTTCTGTAATTGTTAATTTATGAAATACTAACGACATTAGAGTAAAATGCGACAATGAAATCATTTATGTCAAGAAATTCTTTGTGGGATTGACCTCAACTCACGTTGAGTTCTGTAAATTGACTTCGACCGTTTATACCTCTTAATTAAGGTGTAAGTTTGGATGTATCAAATTTAGGCGCCGCTGCCGGGGAATTTGAATTCATAAGTGTTTTACTAGGTTTTATTCTAAGTGTAGTTAGATTTCCTAATTTTACGTCGTGTTCTTTGTGTGTGTCTCTTTCAGGTGAGTTCGACTGTGTTTGCCAAATACTAGAAGTAAAGGTGCCCCATTAGTCCCATACGATCCAGAACTCAGGAAAATAATCTGTCACATGGTGAGCGCACAAGAGCTTAAGGCGTAGAGACAAAGATTTGGTTTGGTAGGTGAAACCATTGCAAGAAGTATTCGGCCGAATGTTGTGAACAATCAACCTAGAGCAGTGGACGAAAACATAGCAGTTGATGGAATCATTCCTCCCCACCGCCAACCAATAGCTCCAAGGGGTAGAGCACAACATCCAACTCACATGATGTATGAGAGGGGTGGATTTCCATTTCCCTGTCTAATAGGGAAATTATGTCGCTAAGCGAACGTTTCTCCAAACAAGTTGGTTGACAGATAGGGCGAAAAATTCAGAATCACCCAAGTTTCTAAGATCAAAGATGTCGCGAACCATTTCTTTGGTGTGAAATCTGCAGCTGTAGGTATATTGGTTGTTGTACCTTATGTAACAATTGGCATCCCACATGTAGATAGAGGTCCAGAAGAGGGAGAGTCATCACAGCCTTCCACAGATATACCACCACCTCCAGGTTCAGCCTTCCAAGCTCTAGGTACCTTTGTAACTCTCCTTATGTTATTTCTTGAGAAATTGGTTACAGATCAGCGCCAAACCAGGACCTTGGTCGACCAGATTGTCAACCAGATGCCTAAGCTAATACAGCGAGATGTGTTAGCCGCGAAGAAAGAGATTAAAGATGACATGCGGAAAGAGCTGGCTGTCTTAAAAGACAGGATGGATGTTTTGGAAAACCTTATCCTGGATCGATTCCAGGCCACCGGTTTGGTAGATACTGAAGAGTTCAAATCATAGTTGGCCGAGATACAAACTTAGATTGCTAAACTGGCAGAAAAGCAAATCCATGTAGCCACTCTGGTATGCCAGATTTCTTAATGCAACTGCTAATTCAGGCCCCCTTCACTCAATCAATTGACGATCTCTAATGTGAACTACCCAAGAGTAAGTCGGGCAAGAGGAAACACAAAGCTGTAGAATCTGATGAGGAGCTGTCTGCTGACATCTAGAAAGGAAAGAAAGCAACACAACAACAGTGTGATGCAACGTTAGTTCGAGCTTCTGGTAACAGAGTACTTGTTCGGGCGAGTGGAAGCTAGCCTGATCATGTGCTGAGTTTTGAGAGTGCACCCATTGATAACGGTGTCGATACTGAGCCGACTACCGTTTCCTAGAGCGTCGTAGGTATGACCCCTCCTCACAGCCCTGTTTTGTTTTTCTATTGACATTGAGAGAAAAGTTCTTTTTTTTAGGGAGGGGGTGGTGAGTAACCTTCCATTCTAACCTATTAGAAGGAATGGAGGTTGACTCTATGTTTAATGTGAAAACTGGTTTCTTGTGTTTGTGTTTGTGTTGGTGTGTTAAGCTATGCAACAACTGTGTGTAAAGATTACCTTGTTCTGAGATACTTACATGTTCAACATTGCTAGTCTGATAAATAAATTGGTGAACCAAGAAACTGGAGAATGTAGTCATGTGTCATGTGTCATGTGTCATGTGTGTGAGTGTTGTTTGAAGTCTAACACGGAGCAGAAACAAGAACTTGCCCAAGTAGTCTTGCTTAAATCTGAGAATAAACGGATAGGAAAGGATCAGTAGGCCATTTTTGTTAAACCATATAAAAAAAGCCAAAAATAAAACAACCAAATAAAAGCTTATCACTTGAACCCGATTTAAACCTAAAAGTTAGTTTTTGTTCTTACCCAGTATATATCATATCCTTTGGTTTCCGAAGATAATATGTCACAACTCAGGCCAAAAGCCTAAGTTGAGGGTGATTGCCATCTGAGCAGAAAGAAGAAGTGAAAAAGAAGGTTCAACCAGTGAGTTGAGTGCATATAAAAAAAAAGAAAAAAGTGTGAATAAAAGAAAAGAAAAAGGAAATAATGGCTGCTGGGATGTGCTGAATTAAAGAAAAAGACGGAATCGCTCAAAAAAAAGTTATGCGAAATGAGACTTTGAAAATCCAAAGGACTAGTCACTCACGAACCCAAATATCCATTCCCTAACCTGAGCCTATGTTGCAAGCCGATAAAGTCCTACAATGATCCTATTCTGGGTGTTTGCAAGATAGAGCGTAGAAAACAAAGGCAAGCTTATGGTAGTTTGTTGCTAGTGTTAGAAGTTCTTTGAGAGTGTGAGCGTAGTACTTTGTCCCAATTATCATGAGTGAGGGACTTCTTTGGTGTGAGGACACAATGGTTGCATTTGAGAGTAGATTGTGTTAGCTGATAATTCCCACGCATAAGAATGATCGACTGTAAGTAATGATATGTCATATATCGATCCTTGAACGTTAGATTCATGGTTTTGGATACAAATTGTGCTTGATACGGCTGCTACGTGGTTGCAAAAGTGTTTGAATGATTTGAGGGCTGAAAAAATTATTTTCTCATCACTTGAGGACAAGTAATGGTTCTAAGTTGAGGGTGTTGATGTGCCGCAAAATCTTGGCACATTTGATGCTTGGAAACTAAGAATTGATACTAAAATCGAGTGTATTTATGTGGAAATAATGAATTTGGTAGTTTTTGTATAGATTAAATAGGTGGACGTGAAAGATCAAAGAAAAGAAGGCTGCTAATAACCAAATGCCAAGTGAAGACCACGAGCACCTAGACGGGTCGTGGTCCTTGTCACGAACCGTGGTGCTGGTCATGAAGCTGAACCAGTGAATGGGAAAGGAAAAGTTGAAAAAGGAACTTAACCAAGTGAAGACCGTAGACGACTTCATGAGCCATAGTCCTCACAACGGCCCTTGGTGCATGTCATGGTAATAATGCAGTGAAGGGGCTTTGGATAGTTGAAGAGAAAGGTTACCAATTGAAGACCACGGACAACTACACGGCCCGTGGTCATTGTCACGACCCGTGGTGCATGTCGTGGTGATGACACAGTGTGTAGGTCTAGAAGAACCTGCTTTGGGGGAATCCAAGTGAAGACCACAAAGGGCTACACGGATCGTGAAGCCCTTGACGGGTTCTAGAAGTAGGAGTGAAGGGCCCGACAATTCAATCCTACTTCGAGTAGGACTCTTTTCAAAAAAACATATTTGAAATAATTAGGTCATTTTTTATGTTTTATCTTGTCTAACTTTGAACAACGAACAAGTTTCCATTATTTATAGCTTTTGGTTTTCGACTTTGGATATTGAATTAAGTTTGAAGTTTAATTTTTTGGTTCTTGAACTATCAAAGTGGTTGTTGATTGCTTATTCTCGTAAGTACTTTCTAACATGTTTTCATTCTATATTTTTGAACATTTACAGTAAATCATAAGTTGCTAAACACCACAACTGGGGTTGTAGGATCCATGACGGAATTCTAATTGTGATTTCATAAAAAGAGTGAAAGGCAATTTATGGTTACAAACTATAGTTTAGTTTTCGTTATTCATGTATTCTGATGAGTGCACACATTAAAATGAGCCTGTATCCATCATTTGTTCGAGAGAAAAATGATAGTTAGGAAAAAGCTAAACTAATCTAACTAAATGGAGTCAAAGATCGAGTTCAGGAGAAACAAACAGTAACACCATTGTAGGCGAGGGTAAATTGTGTAACACTTTATGACCGAGAGGACTTGAGTGAAGATTATCTGAGTAGATTGGGAAGTGTTAGATATAGTTAACTCGCATGTAGTTTGTAGAAGTAAGTTGCCTGAAATTCAATTACGGAAGAACATTAGACGCAACGTTATGGGGAACATAATCTTAGTTTCACTTAATTATTGAAAAACCTTTGAAACTGATATTTTGTTAATTGTTAAATTAGACTTTAGTTTGCATCTTTGGTTACCAAAGCATTAATGCTAAAACCCAATTTTACTTTCTGTAATTGTTTATTTCGGAAATAATAATGACGTTAGAGTAAAATGCGATAGTGAAATTATTTATGTAAACAAATTCTCTGTGGGATCGACCTCTACTCACGTTGAGTTCTGTAAATTGACCTCGACCGTTTATACCTCTTAATTGAGGTGTAAGGTTTGACGTATAACCTATGGATCGTAGGTTTGACCGTGAGTGAGGGTCAGGAGCTATTTAAGAAAAAAATGTTTTTGGGTCAACTTCAAACGGTCATATCTTTTAGCACAAAATTAATTAGGTGGCCCATGATCTATCAAATTAAAGATAATTGAATTCTCTTTCCAAAGCCATCGATTTTTATAAAATCCAAGCTCAGAGTAAAAAATTATGGTCATATTAGTGAAGCCCTTTCAGGCATAGCATGAACGACGACCCCAAATGAGGGTTGGTAGTTGAAACGACGGCCCGTCAGTCCTATAGTAGATAGAATTCGACAATTTTAAGTAAGGGTCATTTTTTCCTTTTCCCTATGCATTAGACACTTAATCTACGTCCTTTTACTCAGTGTAAGCCTAATTACCTTGTAAGGCATACCGAGAACCCTTATTCTCCAAAACACATCGAAATTAGAACGAAAAGAAGAGAAAGAGGCATCAGTTTCTTTCAAGAACAAGTAGTAGTGTTCTTCATGTTTCAGCCCTGAAATCCAAAGAATTTCTCCATAGATTTGGTCACCACCTATGTGGTATTTCATTAGTGGATTCCTTTCATCCTCTAGGTCCCTAAAATTCAGTCAGTTCCTTGATTCTACCAAGCTTGTTTAGACCTAAGGTTTCTAAAACCTTGGAGATTTGTTATGATTTAGCTGTTGTAGTCTGCTTAATCGAAATAACATGTTTGTTGGAAAATTTGCTTAATTCCTTATATAAAAACTCAGAATCCTAGTTTGTATAAATTATATTTGTCACACCCCGATGTTACCTCCTTGACGTAACACGGGACCTAGGATGATGAGTGACCCCAAGCTAACCCTGTATCTCACACATATCAAGCATATTGACAATAACTAAATAAGACATGTAGTATGTGGAAGATAAAACAATGGATAACAAAAAGTGGTGAACCCCCAACTACTCTAAATTTCTATAACATACTAAGAGTTTAATAACAACTGAAAGATAATCTTAACAATTAAAGTTGGTTCTACTACTATGTCTGAAAAGCCTCTTGTTGAGTTGAGTTGCTATGACATGCCCCCTAGCTAACTCTAACAATACTGAAAACTGAATGACAAAACTAAAATGTAGAGCATGTCTATTGTTCTCCAAGTATGAGGACTCACCACTGAAGTTGCTGACTGCGGACCGAGAATTGATCTAAGCGTGATCTAGATGCTGAGTACCTGAACCTACATCATGTAAGGATGTAGCACATAATATGCATCGATACTTGGAATGTACTGAGCATGTATGATATAGATACTAAACTGAACAAATATACATAAGTTGAACAAAGCATACCTGAACAATGACATAAATTGAGAAAGAATGTAAATACTGAAAACATAATTGAAAAGCTAAACTGAATGTAATGACCTAGTGGTAAGCATGAATATGACATGCTAAACTGAATACTAAACTACATACTGAAAACTGGTCAAATGCATTAGGAGTCTGACTATGGGAGGTACTATTAACCGACATAAACCATGTGAGCTAAATGTCGAGTACGATGTATACGCCCCATCGCAAGGACCTATTATACCTTGCTAGGGGTATAAAGGAATGACTGGCGTGATCACTAAATCTGATGTCCAACAGAGGGGACTTATACTCTTATGGGGGCACGTAGTTTTGGGGCTTTAACGGTACATTGAACCCTAGTCCAATGCGGTGCTAAGTCTACTCCCAACTGAATATGTATATGACACAAATGTTACTGAAATACTGAATTACTTAATACCTCAAAATACTGACATACAATCTGAGAATGCAACATTTATATACTGATAATGTTACATTAAAAATTTGGAGCATGATTATCTGTTCAACTGACCTAGCAAGTATAATTCACGAACTAAGAGGCTTTATCCAAACTAGGGTTCTGAGTTTCATAAAAGGAACTATGAAAATTTTCCAAGAACACGCAATTTAGATTTGGGATACTACAACAGCTAACACATAGTAAATATCCAGGGTTTTTGAAACCCTAAGTCTAAACAAGATAAGGAGAATCAAGGAACAAACTGAATTCTAGGGACCTAATGGATGAAAGGAACCTACTAGTGAAAACCCACATACATGTTGATGAAATTTACAGAGACATCCTTTCAATTTCGGGGCTGAAACTTGAAGAATACTGCTGCTTGTTCTTGAAAGAAACTGGCGCCTCTTTCTCTTCGTTTCGTTCTAATTTGGATATATTTTATAGAATAAGGGTTCTGGGTATGTCTTACTAGGTTATTAGGCTTAGACATAGTAAAATGACGTAGTTTAGGTATCAAACGATGTAGTTTAAGTGCCCAACGCATAGGGTAAAGGACTAAAATGACCCTAAATTAAAATTGACGAGAGCCATCTACTACAGGATGACGGGCCATCGTTTGAACTACCAACCGTCATTTAGGGTTATCGTTCATGCTCTGCCCGACATGGCTTCACAAAAATGAGCATAGTTTTTTTACCGTTTGAAGTTGATAGGTCATGGGCCACCTAATTCATTTTGTGCTAAAAGATATGATTGTTTGCCGTTGACCCAACGACCATTTTCCTCCAATTAGTTGTTGACCCTCACCTACGGCCAGACCTACAGTATGTAGGTCCAACCACGGACAGTACTAGTCGACCATGGATGGGATCAGAGACCATCAAAATTTGGACCTTAACAACATAACCCTACCTATGGTCTGTGGTCTACCTACGGTCCGTGGGTGGTTACATTGGTACTGGCACCAGTTTTTCTGAAAACTAGGATTTTCTTCATATTGAGATTCGAGGTGTTACATTATCTCTCCTTTAGGAACATTCGTCCTCGAATGAAGTCTAAACAGGGTTAGTGTGGAGGGAATGAGTTGCAATCCCTACCACTAAATACTAGAAACTGATATCTGACTAATCTAAGTTCCATCAACATGCAAATATACTAAAATGGAAGAATGACTTAAGGAACAAGATATTGAGACTGAACTACACAAGAGTAAACTGAGAGACTAGAGAGGAACTAGTGCCTCAAGATAAAACGGAATCAGAAGGAAAGAGATGAGGGTACTTAGCCATCATGGCGGCTTCTGCTTCCCAAGTATCTCCCTCTACTGACTCCTCCACAAAACCTTTACTGAAGCGACTTCCTTATTTCTCAACCTATGAACGTGATGATCAAGAATTTCAACTAGCACTTCTTCATAAGTGAGACTATCATTCACAACCACACTCTTTAATGGTACTATCGATGCCGAATCACCCACACACTTCTTCAACAAGCAAATGTGAAAGACCGGATGAATCGCCGCTAGTTCTGCTAGAAACTCTAACTCATAAGCCACATTATCAAACCTTTTCAAGATTCTGTAAGGATCTACATATCTGGGACTAAGCTTCACTTTCTTGCCAAATCTCATCACCCAATTAATAGGTGAAACCTTCAGGAAAACCCAATCATTTATTTCGAACTCTAAGTCCCTTCTCCTCACATCTGCATAGGACTTCTGACGACACTAAGCTGTCTTTAGTTGATCTTCGATAAGCTGAACTTTTTCCATAGCCTCATGAACCGAATTTGGCCTAATCAAGGTTGCTTCACCTACTTCAAACCAACCAATCAAGGACCTGCATCTATGCCCATATAGTGCGTCATAAGAGGCCATCTAAATGCTGGAACGAAAGCTATTATTATAGGCAAACTCTATGAGAGATAGGTGATAATCCCAACTAGCCTTGAAATCGATCACACATTCCCTCAACATGTCCTCTAAGGTATGAATAGTATGCTCGGCCTAACCATCCATCTGTGGATGAAATGGTATACTGCGATTTACTTAAGTACCAAGACCTTTTTGAAACAATTTCCAGAAATGAGAGGTAAACTGAGGACCTCTATCTCAGATGATAAACAAGGGAACCAATAAAACTTAACTATCTCATTGATGTAGAGTTTGGCGTAGTTCTCCGCTAAATCTATAGCCTTGACAGACAAGAAATGAGCAGACTTAGTAACTCTGTCCACTATCACCCAAATGGAGTCATGTTGTCTCCGAGTACTAGGTAAACCCATAATGAAGTCCATGTTTATCACTTCCCACTTCCATGTACGAATGTTATTCTCCTGAGTCATACTTTCTGGTTTCTAATGTTCTACCTTAACTTGTTGACAATTTGGCCACTTAGCACAAAGTCTGCTATGTCCCTATTTATGTCGTTCCACCAAAAGACTTCCCGTAGATCATGGTACATCTTAGTGGTACTTGGATGAATGGAATGCTTGGAGTTATGAGCTTCTATAAGGATTTTCTTCCTCAACTAACCCACATTAAGAACACATAAACGACCCCGGTAACGAAGTACACCACTTCCCTCTTAGGAGAAAACACCAACTTTCTGCTGATGAACTGTACCTTTCAACTGAAGTAATATGGGATCACTATCCTGTTTTTCCTTAACCTCCGCTACCAATGAAGATTTTGATCCATTCTGAACTATTACCCCACCATCTGATGTGTCCGTAAGGCAGATTCCTAAACGAGCAAGCCGATGAACATCTTTGGCTAGCTCTTTCTTTTCTTCCTCAACATGTGCTACACTACCCATAGACCGCCTGCTGAGAGCATCAACCACTACATTAGCCTTACTAGGATGGTAAACCACATTCATGTCATAGTCTTTGAGGAATTCAATCCATCTCCCTTAACGAAAATTCAACTCTTTCTAGGTGCACACATAATGGAGGCTCTTATGATCTGTGATACATCAACATGAACACCATACAAATAGTGTCTCCAAATCCTTAGGGAAAATACTATGGCTGCAATCTCAAGGTCATTGATCGGATAGTTCTTCTCATGGACCTAAAGTTGTCTAGAAGCATAAGTGATGACCTAACCTCGCTTCATCAACACAAAACCTAGTCCGACCCTGGATGCATCACAATAAATCACATAACTATCTAAACCATCTATTAGAGTCAAGATCGTAGCAGTAGTCAACCAAATCTTCAGTTCTGAGAAGATTTCTTCTCACACTCACCTAACCACTGAAATTTGACCTTTTTCTAAGTCAACTTGGTCAATGGGGAAGCTATGGATGAAAATCCTTCAACAAATCTCATGTAATAACTGGCCAAATCTAAGAAACTCCTTATTTTAGTTGGAGAGGTGGGTCTGGGCCGGTGTTGTACTGCCTCAAATTTCTATGAATCCACTAGGATCCCTTCGCTGGATGCCACATGACCGAGGAAAGCAACAGACTGTAGCAAAAATTCACATTTGCTGAACTTAGGGAATAGCTGGCGTTCTTTGAGAGTTTGCATAAAAACTCTCAGATGAGTTGTATGCTCCTCCGCACTCCAAGAATAAATGAGGATATCATCAATAAAGACGATGATGAACAGGTCCAAATACAGATTGAACACATTTTTCATTAAATCCATGAAAGCTGCAGGAGCATTTTTTAGTCCAAAAGACATAACTACAAATTCATAATGACAATACCGAGTTTTGAAAGCTGTCTTCGGAATGTCATTATCTCTAACTATAAGCTTATGATAGCCGGATTTGAGGTCTATCGTAGAAAAGCAACTAGCACCCTAAAGTTGGTCAAACAAGTCATCAATCATGGGGATGGGATATTTATTCTTGATTGTGACCTTATTCAACTGCCGATAGTTAATGCACATTCTGAGAGAACCACCTTTCTTTTTCACGAACAACACTGGCGCACTCCATGGAGAGATATTGGGTCAGATGAAGCCCTTTTCTAGAAGGTCTTTCAACTGCTCTTTCAATTACTTAAGCTCTGCTAGAGCGATACTATAAGGAGGAATCGAACTAGGCTGGGTATGTGGAAAGAGATCTATTCCAAAGTCGATTTCTATTTGGGGAGGAACTCTAGAAGAACTTTTGGGAACACTTCTATAAACTCATTTACTAGCGGGTCTGACCAAACAGTTGAGGTTTCAGAGTTTGAATCCTTAACCCAGACAAGATGATAGACATACCCTTTGGAAATCATTTTTTTGGCCTTAAGGTAAGAGATGAATCGACCCATAGGCAATGAGCTACTACCCTTCAACTCTAATAATGGCTCATTTGGAAACTGAGATCGAACGATCCTAGTTCTACAATTGGTTGAGGCATAACAAGAATGTAACCAATCTATACCTAGAATTATATCAAAATTTACCATTTCTAACTCTACAAGATCTGCTGAGATGACTTTCTAAGAGACTGTGACAGCGAAATTTCTACATACCCGTCTAACTATAACTGGGTCACCAACTGGGGTAGACACCTAGAATGGTTCTGAGAGAGTTTCTGGACTGACACCGAAGTTTACTACTATATAGGGAGTTACAAAAGATAGTGTAGCCCCTAGATCTAACAATGCATAATCATCTAAATGAAAGACTCGTAACGTACCAGTGACCACATCAAGAGAATCTTCCTGGTCCTAGCAAATCTGGAGAGCGTACAACATGTTTTGGCGATGACCACCACATGTACCAAATGAAGCACCATGGTAAGTTGGGCAACCTACTGGTGTTGTTGGAGTTGTAGACTGAGCCCTATTGTTGTTGCCTCATATCCCCTGCCAGGCAGAAGAGAAATCCTTCAACCTATGGCTAGACTAACCACACCCAAAGCACGACGAACTACGAAAACCATAGCTATCCTTTCCCACTTCCATTCTGGAATTGGAATTCTCTGAAGCAAACCTGGAGGTCTTTTATGCTCATACTTTACGTACTGACAGTTTTAGCCCTTGGCCATAAACTCAGCTATGTCTTTCTTCATGCTAGGTCACCAATAAAGTAGCTTCAAATCTTGGTACATCTTTGTCACACCCGGATGAATGGAATACCACGAACCATGGGATTTTGTTAACCTTTTTCTGAATAAAGTCATCCACTTGGGGAACACAAATTCTCCCCTTAAAACTAAGCACACCTTCCGCATTAGGAACCACATCTTGTGCCTTACCAGACACTGTCTTCTTTCTAAGTTCATTCAAATTCTCATCCTCAAATTGTTTAGCCTTGATCTCCTCAATGAACGTGGGTCTAACCTTAATGCTAGTTAACACCCCGCCTTTCTCTGAGATGTCCAACTGCATGAACTTAGACTCCAAGGTTTGAATCTCCTTGGCCAAAGGTCTCTTAGACACATCCAAACAAGCTAGACTACCCATACTTACCGTTTTTCGGCTCAAAGCATCTGCCACCACGTTAGCCTTACTTGGATGATATTGGATGGTGACGTCATAATCCTTAAGTAAATCCATCCACCTTCGCTGTCTAAAATTCATATCCTTTTGAGTTAATACATGTTGTAGACTACGATGATTAGTAAACACCTCACACTTGGCACCATAAAGGTAATGCTGCCAGAACTTTCGAGCAAACACTACAGCTGCCAACTCTAAACCATGTGTTGGGTAATTCCTCCCATGCTCCTTCAAGTGCTAGGATGCATAAGCTATGACATTCTTATCCTGTAGAAGCACATCACCCAAACCAGAATGTGAAGCATCACAATAAGCAATGAAATCCTTACCTTCCACTGGTAGTGCTAGAATAGGTACTATGATCAGAAGAAGTTTGAGCCTTTGAAAGCTCTCCTCACATTTTTTAGTCCATTCGAAAGGTACCTCTTTTTTTATCAACTTGGTCAAATGAGTGGAAATAGAAGTAAAGTTTTTCACAAACCGACAATAGTAGCTAGCGAGTCCCACAAAACTCCTAACTTCAGTCACAAAGATACGCTAGACCCAATTCTTAACTGCTTCAATCTTTTGGGGATCTACCATTACCTCTTCCTTTGAAACTACACGCCCCAAAAAGGCAACTGAAGTCAACAAGAACTCACACTTCCGAAATTTTGCATATAACTTTTGTCTCCTAAGAACACCCAGAACTATACGAAGATGGTCGACATGCTCTTCCTCACTTTTCAAATAAAATAAACTGTCATCAATAAAGACAATATCGAAAGAATCCAGGAATGGTTTAAACACACCATTCATCAAACTCATGAAGTTTGCAGGGGCATTGGTCAATCCAAACGACATCACTAAAAACTTAAAACTTATAGTGTCCATAACGTGTCCTGAATGTTGTTTTGGGTACATCCTCAGGCCTAATATTTAACTGATGGTAACCAGACGTTAGATCAATCTAAGAGAAAACTGACGCACCCTGCACCTGGTCAAAAAGATCATCTATCTGAGGCAATGGATGCTTATTTGTAATGGTGAACCTATTCAACTGGCGATAGTCTATACACATCCTCATACTGCCATCATTTTTCTTAACAAACAAGACAGGAGCACCCCACAAGGAAGCACTAGGACGGATGAAACCTTTATCAAGAAGTTCCTGGATTTGAGGCTTAAGCTCTCTCAATTCTATCGAAGTCATGCGATAAGAAGGTATAAAAATGGGGCGAGCACATGGTTCCAAGTCAATACAGAAATCTCTATCTCTATTCGGAGGCGTACCAGGCAATTCGGTAGGAAACACTTCCTAAAATTCAGACATTGCAGGAATAGACTAAATAGAGGGAGACTCAACCTCAACATCCCGAAAATGAGCCAAATATGCAAAACATCCCTGCCCCACCAGTTTCCTAGCCCGAATCGAGGATATGACCTTAGCTGGCTTAGGCTTCTACACCCCTTCCCACTCTAACTTTACGTACCGGGGATCTCTAGATTCACAGATTTCGTATTACAAATTAACACAACATAATAGGGGGACAACCAAGTCATGCCTAAGATTATATCAAAGTCTGTCATATCCAAAATAACCAGATCAACCCAAGTATAAAAACCAATAAACAAGATAAGAAAAGAACGATATACAAGGGTGACTATAACTAACTCTCCAGCTGGGATAGAAACATGGATGAGGGCATCTAGTATATCACAAATCATATTAAATCCCAAGGCAAACTGAACTGACACATATGAATAAGTATAACCTGGATCAAACAAAATAGTAGCCATCCGGTCACAAACAAGAATGGTACCTATGATCACTGCATCAGACACCTCAACCTCGATCTTGCCCGAAAAGGCATAACACTTAGCCCTGTCATCTTGACAGACAACAACCTTGTCTGGCTACACTGCTCCTCTACCTACATTACCATTTCCCCGACCTCCACGACCTCACTGATTTCTTCCTCACCCACCTTGTGGACTGCCTCTACCATTGTTACCATTTCCCACGAGTATCACTTTTCTAGTATGCTACTGCACGGAATCCAACATATGAGGGTGGGGACAATCTCTCCTCATATGCCAAGTTCTACACAATTATAACAAGTATGGTCTAAAGATGGTCTACTGCCCGCTGAAGGTGTGACTCTCTAGCTATCTTGAATAAAATTTTCCTATGGAGTTCCCGAATAACTACCTATTGCAGCGATCAAGGCTGACGGAATTGTTCGGGCTGCAAGTGTTGGCCTACCTAAACCTCTGCAGTAAGAACCTTGAATGTTACTAGTGCTCTTGGGCTTTTTTGCCAAAGCCTTGACCTTCCCATCACATCTAACTCCTTCCACTTTCTTCACAAAATCTGTCACTTCATTGAAACTTTTCCATGCAGAGGTTATGTGAACAGACAATACATATAACTCGGAGTTCAATCCCTTGACGAATAGACGAATCCTCTACTTCTCAATAGTAAACAATTGTGTAGAATATCTAGATAATGCATGGAATTTAGCCTCACAAGCAGCTACAGACACACCACCCTGCTCCAAATTCATGAACTCATCCTTTTTGTGATCCCTCAATGTCGGGGGCACATACTTTTAAAGAAACAAAGCATGAAACTACGTCCAAGTGAGTGGGGGCAAAACCGACAATCTGCATTCCACATGGGCCCTCCACCACTTCTTAGATTCACCTTGAAGTTGGAAGGTCACGAACTCTACCACATGTTGATGTACAACACCCAACTTGTGAAGCCTCTCATAACAAACATGATGAACTCATAGGCATCCCCACTATCAGAACCATGGAACATAGGCGACTTCAATTTTAGGAACTTACTCAACATCTCATGCTCATTACCAGTCATCACGGGACCCAACAAAGGACAGAAGAAGGCATCAGTATCTGCTGTTCCATCTACCCTAGGAGTAGTAGTAGCAGTAACGGGGAGGTTGATTGGTGGTTGAGCAACTTGCACTGCAGGAAGGACTCCAGGGCCGACCAACCTCTTCAGGAAAGACATGATCTGTTGAGCTAACACTGGGTCTAAGGGAGTAACGCTGGTATTCCTAGCTGATGCATCCTCTTCATGTCCAACATCCCCTTCTTTCTTATTCTTTACATTTTCTTCTACCTCTTCTTGTGGTGCAGGAATGGCCTCTTCCCTTGGAACATTTCCAGTTGGGGCTCCACCCCTAGCGAGTGCCACTAGACTCATTTTGGAACAATGAGATCAACGAACCTAGTCGATGAAACCAACTTTGTTACGACCCATACCATCGTGATTGCCACCCACACGAGAACCATTACTACAACCCAACTAAGCAACTTAACAAAATTCTATAGAATTTAAAGATACAGAAGCAGGTTTAAATGTCTAAAAAGAATTGGAGTCCCCATAAACTCTAGAATTTAACAAAACAACTACCAAGAATTGCGGAAAACAATGTCTAGAACCTGAAATTCAATGTACCAAAACTCTAATAACGATAAATCTAAGAATAAGGGCTACAACCCCTGAAGCTAAAACATAACAAATATCTAAAGAGCTAGTCTAAGTCCGAAGATAATGGACTAAACAAAATGATAACACATGGTAGCCTAGAAGAACTAGTTCACCCTTGAATTCGGTCTTCGATCAATGATCTCCTAAATGAGGTATGTCAGTAGCCGCCTGAATATACCATGTACTCAACAAAAAAAGAACAAGTGTAGTATCAATAGACAACCAAAGTGTACTAGTAGGATCACACGGCTGCTCCCATAAGTACAATGTACAACAATCAATCATAACATAGTAAATACACATATACAGAATACATTTCAATTATCATTTTAGAGAAAGATACAGTCTTCCATTATCAATGAAAAGTAGATGTAACATACCTGAATTACAGCAAACCCCATAACCCAAGACCAAACCCATGATCCTAATGTGCAGCTATGGCTTTTTACCACCATCAAATCCAAGCCAAAACCCTCCCCCAATAATAAATACCCATAAATCTAAGTTCTACGGATCAAAAAATGAATTAGGGGAGTAAAATGCTTCCATTTAGCATCAAAAGTCATGCAAAACTATCAAGAACTAGTCCTGAGTCGTATCCTTGCTCTTAAGAATAAAGTTTGTAGAAAAATAACGAAATTGAGGTTTTTCCCCGACTTAATTCACGACAGGCCAGTCACAACAGATCTCATCCCGCCACTTTGGCCCCGCCCTGGCGGGATTAATCCCTCCCTGGCGGCTTACACGGAGACAGAACCTCTAAATTTGAGTTTCAAGCTCCCATTTCATAACACACTTTCAAATCACGACGTTCAGAAACTACCCCTTCACGCCAAGATCAGTTTCAGGCACTACAAGAAAATGGATTTTTAACAACCAAATTTTAATGAAAGAATATAATTCCGGTCGTTAAAAGTATATTTATAACGTGAAAAGAACTTTCCAGTCGTTAAAAGATAATTTTAATGTAATATTAGTAAAGCAACAATATCCCCACCTCAAAAAAAATTATACCAGACGTTAATATTAAAAAAATTGCACTTATTTTTACTTTCACCTTTTATTTTTCAGAAAAGACTTATTAGTCCCCTCTATTACCCAACCCACTACTGCTGGTCTCCCATTACCTCCACCCCTACTGCTGGTCTCCCATTACCCCTACGTCCCTTTCGTAAGAAAACATAACGAAGAACATTAATTTTTCCACAGACACAAAGCACACGCAATTCCACTCCCCCACCCCTCTGAAAAGATGCGTCCAGCAGAACGTGTCTTCCAACTCCTCTTATAGAAATAGAGATACCTACGAGAGTGACTAACCTAAATCCTTAAACAGAGTGATTCTTAATTTCCAATGCAGAACTTATTTGTTCGAGAAAAATCAGTAAAACAAACCACAATAATGGTGGTACCGTTCCTAAAATCCAAGTTTGTTTGCAAAAATTAAGCTATAGCTCTCTATTGAAGGTATTTATAAATGAAATCAATGTCTATTTTTTCTAATTGCAGAAGTTGCCTGTTTTCTTTTTACTTCAAATTTCACCTGAGTTTTGTTGGTCTTTGCTGAAATTTCACATGAGTTTTGCTGGTCTTTGATGCGTGTGATTTTAACTTGACATATTCTTGGACTTTCCTTCCCTTCAAGGTATGTTTAGGTTGTTTTGACCATGAATTGTTATGTGGATATTCTAATTTTTACCATTTTTGAGTTTTTGTTGTATGATTCATATGTTTTTTTCAGTCGGTTATTGGTGCACATGCTCTTAAATTATGCAATATCTTTGTGGGTATAGATGTGTGTACTGTTGGTAGCCTCGATTGACAATCAAAAGAAGTCGCAATAATGAAATTATTGACTAAATTTGTTAGTCTCATAATTTCTAGGACAAAATTTCCATTATAAATTTTGATGTAGATATAAGGTTTTCTTATTCCTATTTTAACTAACCCCTTTAATTAGATCAACATGTTTCTTAATGCAAAATTCAGGTAGTTTTACATTGGATCTTGATGATTCAACTCCCTTTAGTATTTTGAAATAAAACATGTTTGTTTTACTAGGATGTTCAACAACATCTATTGTGTTTGATCTAAAACAGTACTTGTGTGATAGCGGTGGGGTTCAAATGTATGCAAAGGAATGTATTCTTGTAAAGGGGAGACTGGACTGGGTTAGAACCAAATAATCGAATTTGAACATGTTGTGCTTATGATCCACCAGTTCATGTTGGTTCAGGTAATGGTTTGAACTTGCCTTGACTTTAGTGTTCTTTGTATTCATTGATATATAGTTTTGGAGGTGATAAATGAGATCCTATGAAATGGGAGTTTGGGATTTCTTTGTTGTATATTGATTCATATTATGTTGATGAATCTTGCATAAATTGTGAGGATAGTGGTGGATCTTGTGGTTTTTCTGGTGCAGATGAGTCTTTTGCTTGCATTTGTAGGAATGGTGTCCTAGAATTATATTCAGCCATTTCTTTGTTAAGCAATAAATAACTCATGTTCTAATAGGAGTGATAGCAGCATCTTAATGTTGTTATATTGAACCTCCTTCTTTATATCTTTACTAGTCTATAAAGGTTAACATCGTTGTAATCAGATCATTAGCTGGAATTCCCCTTCACTTTCTAGCCAACATCTTCAATCTCTCTATTTTCCTTCATTTTGTAGCTTATTTAGTTTAGTTGTTGCCTTGCCCTTACAAACAGTTTTAGTTCGTGAATAAGAGAAATCTCTCGGTATTCATAAATCACTCTCCACTAGCATCTCCATTAAATACAATTCTCCTTGATCCAATTGTTTGCTTTGGTTTTTTATGTTACTAAAAGTGAGTGCTTCGTTGTTTAAAGTGAGAAAAAAATCGAAGCGAAGTTGTATTACTTTTTGGTAGTGAAGCGAAGCTATGGCAAAAAAATAAAGTGCTTCAATCCAGAAGCGGGGAAGCGATTTCTCGCTTTTCTGCTTAACTAAGGTTGACAGTAACTAGGGCTTTTTATTATTTCGTAAAAACATTTCATGCCTTCTTTCCAAACATTTCCCTCTATTTCACTTCTCATGTTGTGACACTCTTCCAAGTGACTGCAAGTTATGTTTTTCATCTCTTCTTCTTCTTATTTTTTCTCTTCTTATTTTCTCTGTTTCTCTGGCTACAGTTATTTTTTCAACTGCGTCTGCAATTTTTCTTGTTTTGTTTTTCCCGTGTATATTGAATCATATTTGATTTTTATGTATCCTCTGAATCCAATATGTATGTGAGGAAACTCAGTTCGTGCTATCATTTAGGCTAAACTTTTATGAAAGTTGCGAGATGATAAATAGAAAATATGAAAGGGAAATTTCAAAGTCATGGCGAAAACAACATATAGTATCACCTGCAATTGCATGAAATTCATTAACATAGCACTAAACAAGCACATTTATAGAACATCTAAGTAAGAGGACAATTAGAACTTGTATTCTGAATAGGATAAATAACTTTAAACATTTAATGCAAGTGACTAATTAAAATTTTAGCATTTTGTATGACAAAACTGAAGAATTTAAGAAGCCAAACTCTCTCTAGCTGAATTAATGGTTCTCGTCCCTTGTTATAAATTTACCAAAAAAGTTAGTATGACTAGCTCAAATACATACAAGTCAGATTAGGAAAAGCAAAGAATTATCATTCAATTGGTGAAGGAAGCATCTATTACACTGGTTGAGATGCGGCCAACGAAACTTCTCCATTTGAGTAGAGATAGAGATAGGTTGTCATGCTAGTTGGCACGATCATGGTAATCCAGGTAGCACACTGCAATATATAAACAGAATTTGGATAAATTTTTATTGTGTATCTTCAAATAGATAATACACAATATTTTAGTAGAACATTTTGCGATAAAAATTGTCATATAATTTTGGGTAAAAGAATAACAGACTATTAAGAAAAAATATTAGCCTAAATGGAAAAGCTTATCATACCGAGGATATAAGAAACTGCATATTCATTTTGACATTTGAAACGTATCCTAGAAGAGTTGTCAAAGAATATCATAGCACAATTAGAAAAAGTTTAGCCTAAATGACAACACCAACTGAGTTGCCTCACATACGTATTGGATTCAGAGGATACATAAAAATCAAATATGATTCAATATTAACATGGTTTCCTTTTCTTCTTCTATAATCTTCTCTGTTTTTTTCTCAGTTTCGCAATTGTTTTCTCTACTTTGTATTGCTTTCTCTGTTATATTTTGTTTTGGTCCATATTCTGCAAATTTTCCTCTGTTCTATAATTATTTTTTTGTTCCGTCTCTGTTCTCACTGTTCAATTTTCTTTTTTTTGGGTAAATTATATAAACTTTTTAGTCTAAGAATTGAAAGATTTTCTAAATATGTTATTTGTATTGAGTTGTTGGTTATTTATCTATGCATATTTGATATTTTTTATTTTTTTTACTAAATAGCTCTTTAGTTTTGAAAAGTGTGTGTTTCGCTTCATGCTTCTCACTTTGGTGAAGCAAGCCCTTGTCGCTTTTTTTCGCTTCTCGCTCTCCAAAACACTGCTCTCCCAGCATTGCCATTTCCTAAGAAATAACTATTTGCCTGGGTGACAGCTTTTGGTGGTCATGGCTCGGGTTGGGTCGACTTTTCAAAATTTTAAAAGTATGTGGTACTATAAGCATGATTAAACTGTTTTGTTTGCTGTTCAAAAGGTATAGCCTGCTAACGATTAAAAAATTCATATCACTGTTTAATATAATTTCAGATGTGGGGAAAATGTTGTATATTAATCTATCAAATATCAAATAGCACTAAATCAATACCTATGTTTAAAGAGGTTTTTCATGTGGAGTTTTGACTATGAATACATGTTTTTTCCCTATGTATCATCTACTTTGACAATCTAGTGGCTTATTTTCCCTGAAACTCCAAAGTCACTGCCTCTCTGTATCATTATTCCATGTTAGTTCCAGAGAATTCAACTAACAAATTTAATAGCTATGTTACGCATGTTATTTCCCAATCATTATGTAGCCTCCAGAAAGACTTATTCCACCATTGTGATGACCATATTTCTTGTCTGCCTCACTTAGGGTTAACACGTCCTGTTTTTTCTCCATGTATTTTTTCTTTCATTGAAAATGGATGAACTCTTTGAAATAGGAAATATATATTATTGAAAAGACTACTGAAATTATGTCTATATGGTTTCATGTGGCTTGTTGATTTTTTTAAGCTCTTTGTTGCATTTCATATTTTCTTTTCTATGAAGTGTATCTCATGTTCACATATTTGTTTCTTGGTTGTTGTAGGCTTTGATTCCAAATCTGTCGGTGGTGGTGCTTGTTATTGTTGTTGAAAGTGTCTCCAAAACAATTCTTTTGAAGGCTCTCTATTGATTTCTTTTGTAAGGTACATTTTTTTTCCTTTTTCTAAACCTTTCTTCTTTACTGATGTGTTTTTGAAAAATTTCCAAGAATTTATCTCAATTTTTGTGGCTATTAGTTTTGCTATATTTTTAAATCTAGTTTTATTGGCCATATTTTAAGAGGTACTGTTGGTTGCGATCTTATACTGTGTTTCATCAATTTTTGAACAATGGTATGAGCATCATAAAATGTTGAACTATCACGCAGTATCAAAACTTTGATGTGTTCAATATAGGTAATTAAAAAGTGCATAACTGTAACAAAATTTAAATGCTACAAACAAAAAAATATAAAATATTTCACCTTATTTCTTATGTCTTTACATACTCTTCTTTTAATATAATCAGATTAGATTCTAGGACTTCTCTAACCTTTGTTTATAATTTTATAATTTTGTTGTGAACCTGCTTTGTATATTCGGTTCATAACCACAAACGTAGAAACTATTTGGTTTTTTACTATTGATGTTTAGAATATACCTGAAAAAATTATTATTTTAAAATATTTGGTATTTTACTATTATATGTTGGATTTTCTTGAATTACTGGAGTCTTTTGTCATGTAATTTGGACTATTCCAATTTTTGTAACCTTTTTGTTATCATCTTGTGAATATTTATGCGTGTTTCTTGTTTTACTATAGATTAAGTGTTTGTTTCTTGATTTTTTGTTGTAATACGTATATAACTATATGCATCTATTGTGTATGAATCTATAACTCTAAAAGTAAATATCTAATTAGTACTACTTTGTTGTTATACTAATGTATTATTAAATCTATTTTACATGCATGGAGATAATGGCACCTAATAAACAATGGATGAAACTCATTAAAGATAGACTTGCTATTGCTTATATAGATGGGTGGAGACTTTCTTGGATTATGCTTTTACAAAATTAGGAGAACCGCAGTTGATAAGTTATCCATGTATTAAATGTGGTAATGCAACTTCTAGACCACTGCTGTAGTTAGGTCACATTTAATAGTACATGGGATAATACCAAGTTAAACTCTTTGGTATCACCATGGGGAGATGTCAGGTGAACAAAAATCAAAATTTTGAAAAAATAGATGATAATGACATTAAAGAGGATGAAGGTGAGGATAAAATAGATGGTTTGCTGAGAGATTTGTAACAGCGGAACAAACCTACTGTAAGTATTCTTTGTTATTTGTTTCCTACATTTTAGGAATCTTTTACTTCTTTTCTAATTGCAGGACTCTGTTTAGATACAGAGAACTGTTGAGACTTATACGGATTGTAGTTGGGGCATCATCCTTGATATACCCTATCATGTATCATAGAATAAACAACGATCATTCAATTAACTATTCCCTTTTATGGTATCAGAGACCTGCTTATACGAGACTGATCCTTGTTTCTTTCCTGATCCACTATCTCAATGGCTCCTCCTACCAACGTTGTTAGTGCTGATAACACATCTGCAAACCAATCGTCCAATTCTATCCAGTCATGCAATTACCAATCAAGCTTATCGGTAGTCATAATTTTACGACCTGAAAGGCACAGGTTTCAATGATCATGAATGGCCACAATTTATTTGGCCATCTTGATGGCACCTCCGCTGCACCACCCAAGACAATAACTCAAAACAATCAAAGCTCACCAAATCGTGCCTATGAGACCTGGTTTTCTAGGATCAACTCATACAAAATTCCCTCATGGCATCAGTTGATCCAACACTTGCATCCACTGTTGCAACTGCATCTTCTGCTCACAAAGCATGGACTCATCTCCATACTGCTTTTTCTAACAAGTCTCAGACTAGAATTTTTAGTCTCCGACACCAGCAACCTCGGCACCAAAAGGAATCTCGACCTGTAGCAGATTATTTATGCGAGATTCGGTCACTCTCTGATGAACTCGCAACTGCCGGAGCACCAGTTACAAATGAAGAACTCATTGTCAAGATTCTGAGTGGTCTAGACCCTAAGTTTCGAGAGATTTCCGTAGCTATCAGATCACGTGATACTTTTATCACTTATGAAGAATTATATGAGAAGCTGATTGATCATGAACTCTTCCTCAAATATGAAGAGTCTAAGAAAACACTGCTCATAACTGCAGCAATTGCTCAATGGACCAGCATTGCTTCTCTTCACAACAACAACAACCGCATGCAAGGAAACAGTGCCTCGCCTATCAATCAACAATGGCGCCCTTAACAAAATAGGGAACAGCAGTGGCGCCCTCAATAGAACAGGGAACAGTGGACCCCAAGGAGAAATCAGTAATGGCAGCAACAACCTTCAGGCAATGAACTACAATGTCAACTCTGTGATCGTCCTGCTCACTCAGCAAGACTTTATCGCTCACAGTCCCATAATCACCTCCAAGCACGTGCCACCTATGCTAGACGTCTAAACCAACAACAGGAACCTTGGTTTGTGGACTCTGGAGCCACTCATCAGATTGCATCTGATGCTCATAGCCTAACTACTACATAGGATTATCACGTTCTGGAGACAGTCTCAATAGGTGATGGTAATATCATACCAATTTCCCACACTATTAACACTAATTTATGTGCATTAAATTATCAATTTACCTTGCTACATAATTTGTGTGTCCCTTCCATAAAAAGAAATCTTATCTCAATCTCACAATTTTGTTGTGACAATCAGACATCTATTGAACTTTTCCCTTTTCATTATCTTATGAAGGACTTGACTACGGGGTTGCCTTTGGTATGCGGACAGAGTAAAAGTGGACTTTATGAGTGGCCACCATGTAGTACAAGCACCCATCCTCAATGCAATTTGGCTACTCTTTTGCACCCCTGGCATCGGCGCTTCAGATATCCCAACAATTGCATTTTAAACAAGCTTTTGTAGAAGTTTTCTCTTCCATTTTCAGATTCAAAAACTATTTCAATTTGTAATTCTTTTTGTTCAAATAAGATGCACATGTTACCATTTTCTAAAAATTCCTTGCAAAGCAAACGACCTTTATAAATAATTTACAGTGATTTATGTGGACAATCCCCGGTGTTGTCTGTTGATAAAAAACGTTATTACGTTTTATTTGTTGATCAATTTTAAAAGTATATGTGGTTATAAACATTAAAATTTAAGCATGAATTTGCCGATGTTTTCAAAAGTTTACATCCCTTGCTTGAGCGACAATTTGAAATAAAAATTATTTGTCTCTATACCGACGGTGGCGGTGAATTTGAAATTCTCTCCTTATTCTTAAAAATACAAGGTATTGACCATTTGGTATACCCTCCTTATACACCATAAAGTTAGTAAAATACGACTTAGAAGAAAAAAAAATTTAATAAACTAAAAATTCTCAAATAACACCACTCCCCGGCAGCGGTGCCATTTTGATGTTTCCGTAATCAAGTCACAACTTTCAATTCAAGTGTCTACGATCGTACAATAGTAAATTAACCCAATCAAGGGTTGGGGTCGAGTCCCATGGGAATGGTTTTGAGAATTAATAGAAAAATAAAATTTTCACAGATTGTGCTGCGGAGGATTGTTCGGCAACATTTGTCGAGATCGCCGATGAACTCGGCGATCCACTTTTTGGTCAATTCATCGCCATCAGTGTCTTGCCTTTAGCATTCTCGCATTCTGAGTCATTGGGTGCTACAGTACTGCTTCACAGAACTGATCGGCGACTCGCCGACTGCTCATTTCCTCGCCTTTTGATCCACAAAAAAAGGTTAGTAGAAATTAATCAGTTTTCTTAAATCAAGTTTGCAATTAAATATTGTTTTCTAAAAAGCTATTTGATGTTATTAGGTTGCTGGATTATAGAAACATGATGATAGTAAGAGAATGGATGATTTGCTATCTTTATCATGTGGCCCTTTGTCATATGTCACAAGATTCAATGTCCATATTGTTAATGGATACAGGTTTCATGTGAAAGAGTATGATCAATATTTGAAAACTCAAAATTGTGGAGTGGTTGTAGTGGGTGAGACCAGTGAAGAACAAAACCATATGAATTACTATGGTGAGTTAACCGAGGTTCTTGAGTTAGAATTTGTTGGCTGAAGAAGAGCGATTTTATTCCGATGTATGTGGTTTGATATGTATGATCAAAAAAGGGGAGTTAATATGGATGAATATGGCTTTGTAAGCGTTAACCGTCGGAGATATTTGAAAATAATTTAGCCATTTGTATTAGCTAGTGAAACATCACAAGTATTTTATCCTATCAATCATTCCAATAAAGATTGGCACATAGTGCAAAAGGTTCAACCTCGTGATTCTTTTGATAATTTGGAAATAAAGGATGATGACTTAGAAGATTTAGATAACTCTACACAAGTGAAAGAAAAAGAACTCATTAAGGTTTGGAGCTTTGTCATGCTGTCTTTTACTTTATTATTTTTTTATGGTAATAATTCTTTATAGTATTTCTATGAAAATTTGTTGATGCACTTGGTCTTTAATGTTACCTTGATCTTACTATAGTAGTAATGGTTCATGCAAGGAACCTATGTACATGTGTCTATTTTCTGAATGTGTTTTCAATTCACATTTCTTCTTATGAAAAACTTCCTAACCTATTTGAACTTTTGTTTGGAAGACTTTGCTCTTATTTTTTTTTTTGTATTATCTAGGTTGACATGAATTCCTCAAAAACTCTAAAGTATGAAATGGGACAAACTTCAAAAATTCCCAAGCATGAACTCATTCATCCAGGTGCCTTAGCAAAGGGACTAGGTCAAAGTTTGAAAATTATGAGCACTATCAGAGTTAATGTTGAACAAAGGACTCCAATTGCCAAAAATAGAAGTTACTATACAACAACTTCTATGTTGAATAAGCTAGCAGATAATAGTTTCCATGTACATCCTTGTTTTGAGGAAAAGGAAGACAACGCTCCCCTCCATCAAGAAGCTGAAATGAATCAATACACTTTGATCAATGATGCAAGGGGTTAGGGACAAAGCTTAAGGATTAATGCTGAAAAAAGGACTATGATTGGCGAAAATAGAAATACTACAACAACTTCTAGTCGAAACAAGCTAGCAAAGAAAAGTATCCATGTGCCTCCTGATTTTAATCCAATGAAAGACAATAATGCCCTCTTTCTAGAAGTGGAAGTGACTCGAGATACTCAAAGAAGTGATCATTTGCAAAATAGTTAGACTGGTTAATCTTTTTGATAAAGAAATTCTGCTAAGCTTTCTCTACTTAATCTCCTTTGTATTATTTTTGTTACTAATGGGAATAAACTTCTTGTTTTGGTTGACTTCCATCAAAATTTGCAAGTCCATTTGAATTTGATAAGTCCAAAAAAGTGATTGAAGTGCCTCGAGTTGCCCAAAGAAGTGATACTACTATTTTATTTTATTGTGCAACTTCTTTTTGTTAGTTGAATTGAAGTCTTGATTTTTTTATGACTTGCACTTAAATTTGCACATCCTTTAGAATCTAGAAAAGTAAAAAATGTGGTTGGAGTGGCTCGAGGTTCTAAGGGAAATCAAACTAGTAAGTATTTTCTTGTTGTTACTTGTAAAGAAGCAAACAATATTATCTATGACTCGCTTCCCTAGGAAGATATGTTAGCATATGACTATCATTTTTCAGGAACAAGGACCTTCAAGATAAGGGAAATACCAGTCATTATTTGTCTCAGTTACTCTCCATTCTAGAAGAATTGCAATCTTGCTTCAGCAACATCTTTCTTAGATGTTGTCCATTCCCCTTTCTATATCACTTTTTTTTTGGCAACTTAAGGCCTAATCTCTTGAAATAAGCATTAACATTAAGCTTTGATATCTCTATTAGAGTGAAGATTTAATTTTATTTTAGTCAAACTAAGATGATGTGAGTGGAAAGTTATCTATCAATCTTCTATTAAACGATAATGTTGTTATCTCTCATGGTGAAAGAAGAAGTAACTTTTAGAACCTTCAAAATAAATAAGTATTATTTGGGGAACCTGATTTATATTTCTCAAGTACAAATTAAAATGTTTACACATGAGAGTGCATTAAAATTATAGTACTCTTATACTCATTGTATCATTGTGGAGTGGATGCAGTTGTGCCCTGGAATCACATGAATAAAATAAATATAGTTGTGGGGTTTCTCACATTTGTTCTGCCTACTTTGTCTAGTTGTCCCTTGGTTTGGAACTGTGGATTGGTACCTCTCAAAGGCGAAGGTAATTTAGTGACCCAATATCATGGTATTTTGGATATTCTGTATTACAATCTTATAGAGACCAGACTATGGTATACATTAATAATTTCAGAACTTGACACCTAAAACATAACTACTGGATCATTCTCCAGATTCTTTTGATTATTTAGCGCTAATGATCAATTTATATCAAAGAGCATAGTTGACTTACTTTAATCTTTGCAGGTCCAGTTGGATATGATAATGCAGAAAAAATGACTGAGGTGTATCGAGATGTTTAGAGAAGTGATACTAGTATATATTACTTTCTTTTGTGTAATTCTTTGTTGTTGTTAGTTGGCTGGAAGATTTATTTTGTTTTAATATTATAATTTTTAGGTCTATTAAAGTCTAAAAGTAAAAAAAAAAAAGTGATTGAAGTGGCTGAAGATGCTATGAGAAATGAAACTAGTATGTATTTTGTTTCATGTGATATTTTCTATTCTTGATGTTACCGGTAAAATAGCCAAAAAGTTATTTTTCCTATGTATTTGACATCTGATGCTTCATTATGTTTTTTTTCACTAGTCCTAACCATATTAACCTCCACCGATTCTTGATTTATCAATTGTGATTTTCTGAATGAAAGTATCTAAAGATTGAAAGTCACTGATTTGGGATTTTAAGCTTTCCAATATTTATTCCACTGCTAGTTACCCCTTTCTGTGTCACATTTTCTTGGCAACTTGAGGCCTTATCTCTTGCAATGGGCAATGTTCTGCCTGTTTTGTCTACTTGTCACTTGGTTTGGAACTGTACTGTGGAGTCACATGGATAAAAGAAATATAGTTGTGGGGATTCTCACATTTGTTCTACCTACTTTGTCTAGTTGTGCCTTGGTTTGGAGCTGTGGATTGGTACCTCTCAAAGGCAAGGGAAATTTAGTGACCTGATAGCATGGTTGGATATTTTGTCTTACAATCTTATAGAGACCAGACCATTGTATACATTAATAATTTCAAAACTTGACACCTAAAACATAACTACTGGATCATTCTCCAGATTCTTTTGATTTTTTAGTGCTAATGATCAATTTATATCAAAGAGCATAGTTGACTTACTTTAAAGTTTGCAGGTCCAGTCGGATATGATAAGGTAGAAAAAATGACTGAAATGTATCGAGATGTTTAGACAAGTGATACTAGTATATATTCCTTTCTTTTGTGTAATTCTTTGTTGTTCTTAGTTGGCTTGAAGTGTTATTTTGTTTTAATATTATAATTTGTAGGTCTATTAATGTCTAAAAGGGTAAAAAAAAGTGATTAAAGTGGCTGAAGATGCTACGAGAAATGAAACTAGTATGTATTTTCTTCCGTGTGATATTTTCTTTTCTTGATGTTATTGGTAAAATAGCCGAAAAGTTATTTTTCCTATGTATTTGACATCTGATGCTTCATATGTTTTTTCACTAGTCCTAACAATATTAACCTCCACCAATTCTTGATTCGTCAATTCTGATTTTCTGAATGAAAGTTTCTAAAAATTGAAAGTCGCTGATTTGGGATCTTAAGCTTTCCAATATTTATTTCACTGCTAGTTGCCCCTTTCTGTATCCTTTTTTTTTTTTCCAACTTGAGGCCTTATCTCTTTCAATGGGCAATGTTCTGCCTATTTTGTCTAGTTGTCACTTGGTTTGGAACTGTGGATGGGTACTTGTCGAAAACCAGATAAAATGTTATTTTGCATATTTGGTCTTATAGATCTAAAAAGACCAGACCATTGTATACAGCAATAATTTCAAAAGTTGACACCTAAACTTAACTACTAGAGTATTTTCCAGATTCTTTTGATGGTTTAGCACTAAAGATCAAATTTATATCAAAGAGCATAGTTGACTTACTTTAAATTTTGCATGTCCATGTGAATATGGTAGGACAACCAAGGTTAGGGGAACAAACATTTGTAAGAAATTTTTGCGATTAAGACCTGGAGAAAAGTTAAAAGTCACTTTCTATCAAAATCGAGTCGTTGAGCCGAATCACACCTCATTTACGAGACACTTGGGTTTGCTAGTTCATGATCGTAAAATGTACCCATTGCGGGTACACTCATGGATGGATATTGACAAGCATAAGCTTGAGCATATGTGGCAAACTGTTACGGTAAGAATTACAACATTACTCTCTTTTATTTTCGCTGACTAGATACCACTACTACTGTAGCAAATATATTTTTCCCTCTTCTTCTTGTGTTTGTTTAGAGTATACTATGGTGTTGCCTTTGTTTAGACCTTATTATGGTCTTTGTGGAAGAATAGCTATTACCAAAACAAACAAAAATTCCCCTCCTCAGTCTTAGTACTAACTCTATATTTAGTTTCATAATTCATTCACACTCGGTGTTGAGGAATTTCTACTACCCTTGTTAAACATAGACAACAATTTGCATCTTCCACCTCCATGTTCAGTCTCATCATTCGAGTTTTCGTAAGCAGCTTGTTCTAGTTTGTCAACCAGAGGATAAATTTAATAATGCTTTGGTTGCATAACTTTTGTCCAAGTACGATATGCTTCCCAAAGACTTGTTTGGACCCTTATAACTCATGGTGGATGATTACGTACATTTCACTCTTTGTCAACTTGTACTTTCTCTTTTGGTACTAATCAACCATCACAATTTTTAGGGACGTTAACTTTCTCCAGTACCAACAACAATCTATAGGTGGTATGTGATCTCATATATTGCCATATTACTTCATATACACTGCATGTGTCCATGTTACCCAGAGGATGTTTAGCTATTCGGAAACCTTCCATATAGTAGTTTGCCAGCTGAAGCTTCATTCCATTTCATACATCCCTTAACTTTTAGTCCTCAAAAATTATATATGGGAGGTACACCTTATCCTAAGTAATCAAAGGTGTCTGTCTCTGATCTGCAGTACCTCCCCATACAAAGTTCTTACATAGTTTACATGTAAGATCAACCCTTCAATCCATTAATCAAGAACATTAACTTGCAATCAAATGTGTCTTTATCTGATTCTGATGATATTTTTCTCTATTTCAGGAAAATTTTACTGTGATAAAATGAATGATCAAAGAGATAATGCATGTTTTGCAATATATGAGAATGCTTTGGAACAATTGGATAGGATCATTGCACAAGAATATGAAATCCAAGTTATTTCACGAGGTTCTAAAAGATGTGCCGATAGGAGTAGACAAGAGTGATTGGGAATGGTTGGTCAAGGATCATTTTTTATCTGATATGTTTAAGGTATGATTGCATAACTATTGATTAATATCATTTTATTTCCAAGTCACATATGATTACTGTTTTAGAATAGTTCTTTTGATTAAATGATTTCATTTGTGATTAAGAGGATACAAAGTAGTTATAAAAGTTAATTTAAGAATAAAAATAGAATCATTAAACAAGCTTGTGATAATTTCAGCTTGTGTTGTTAATGCAGGAATCAAGTACAAGAAACACAATCAACAGGTCTAAGTTGTGTATGCCTCATCGTACGGGTAGCAAGCCTATAAGAGAGATTATTTACGAATTGGTAAATAAATCATGAAACCCTACAAGGAAACCTCCTTTTTGTATAAAAGATGTTATTGTACTTACTTTTTTTTATTGTTAAGGGAAGCAAAGATGGTAATCCACCAAACATGGCAACTATCTTTTTTGAGACTCGTAAAAAGGGAAATGAGCTTGTCAAACCCGAAACCAATGAAAAATATGTATGGTTATCGATAAATTTCATTTAACATTTTCTCTCTAGATTGATTCATTGAAATATTTTAAACATTCTTGTATTTTATAGGCTGAAATTCAAGAGCTTGTACAATCTGAACCGTCTCTTACTAATATTGAGGTACTGGAACGGTGCTTTGGACGTCAATGTAAAAGTCATGCAGTTGGATTTGGTGGTGGGATAACCACTAAGGAGTTGAAAGGTGGTAGTACTTCTAAGGCTGCGTTGTTGGAAGAACTGAAAACAACTTGAAAAGAAAATGAATCACTACAAAAGCATATTGATATTCTAGAGAGTTAATATGATAGCCTTGAAATTATAGTGGTTCGTCAGTATCTATCACCTCCACCAGGTTAGCAAACTTTTCATTAGTTATTCCATGATGTGTATTTTTCAATGAATTTAGTGATGTCATTAACAAATGCTCATCTTTGATAAGAGCTTTGCTAATGCAGTGGTTTGTTTCTATGAGAAGTTGATTTTAGAGGGTAGACAGTCTTTAGTTGTACTACTTTCCATGATCAACGAGACTACATGCTTATAGAATTATGCATATCTCTGTTTTAATCAGGATGTATTCCTTTGTTCTGAACTGAGTTCCTTTCCTGTATGTTTACCTCAGTATTTGTGGTGCGTGTTAAATCATTACTGTGTTATAGTTTTAGAATAATGATCTCTAAACTTGTTGAACTTTCTTTTTTTTCGAAAAATTACTCAATTTTTATTCTTGTCCAGCTTCAACTTCAGCTTCTCTTCAAAAGTTTCACACCTTTACAGTATTTCTCTTCTGTTTATAATAAATCATGTACATAAAATATTCTATTATACGTGCTATCGTTCCCAGTCAAATAGGTAATCAAAGAAATTTTACTCCCTGTACAAAACTAACAAGAATATAAAACTGAAGTTTGATGTTCATCATTGGTAGTCTTTGTATATTGGTTGTGGATTTCATTTGAGATGCAAGTTCAGTTTCCCTGATTTAGCATCAGCTAATTCGTACGAGTCTTTGTATTCACCTTCCATTAGAACCCTTGTTAAAGTCAGTATGCATTTTCCCATGAAATCCTTTCCAAATGTGTCATGGTCCCAGACTTCCAGCATTAACATGTCATGTAATCCATCCTCAACAACAAAGTCAAAAGTTTGATTCCATACCAGGTTTAGACTTTCATTTACAACCCTAGTTTTGCTGTTGGTTTGAGCCTTCTTCATGATCAGAACAACGTAGGGGTCAGCCTTTCCTCCTATATCAGTTGGGGCAGGTCATTAGCGGATACCACGGTAACATAAAGTACCCCTCTATATTACCTCTCTTCTATTGTTGATTTCACTTCCATTTGCACTAACTTCTTTTCCTTCTACCGAGTTTTTAAGAACTCTCTCTAATTAAGTCATTGACTCATTCTGAGAAAAAGGGTTACTTAGACCATTGTTCATGCCATTCGGGTAGTACAATAGATCAAAGTTCACATGGCCCCTATTTTTCTGATCTCTCTGAATTTCCAAATCTTTCACCAACTTCACCAGGCTCAAGCTCATTCAGATAGATATGGGCACATCCAATTAGTTCAGCTGACCGAAGCCCTTCATCGTCATAGATTATTACCACTAAGTGGTATCAATGGATCTTCGACTACGAACTCAAAATGCTCATATTCCAAATTGGGTTCAAATTGTTGTTAGCGCTTCTTCATTTTGTCTCGTAGAGGGCATACATTTAATACAACAAAAGGATCAGATTTTCCAATGAGATCTTTATTTGCTAATTCCTTTGGTTGAACTCAGTTCAAGGTCACTATAATCCCTAAGTAAAATGGGAGTAACTTTTCGTACTGGCCACGTGATAGAGTCTTCAACAACGTCCCGGATGGTTCCCTCAATTGCATTAGAAAGGCCAGGAATTACTCTCATGTCACCACCAATTCCTTTAAGCGTAAAATCCAGCTTTTTCTTCTACCTTAGAGAATAACATACAACTCTGAAGCAATGAAACTCATCAACAAGTAGCCTGAAGATGAGCTTGAAAATACTAGTAAACCCAATGTTTTTCACTTGCACCGGCAATGCTACACCTACATAAGTCTTGATATCAAGTATTATCCTTGGATTCCCATCCCATTGCATCTCTAATTCCATAGTAATACCCTTATTTCCATCTTTAATAATAGAAATCCCTGTGAATTGTGGAGCAACTGTACCAAGAGTGAACTTTGAAAAAAATCACAGGCCTATATTATTTCAAAATTGGCTCCACACTTGACTTTACTAGTTCTGATGCTGATGAGAATTAAGCCATGCCAACTTTTGGGCTCTTTGGTGATTAAATGATTGATTTATGCTTTAAGAGTTATAAGTTATAGCTATCGGGCATTATGTTACAAATTGACCTCAAATTGTTTATTTAACAGATGAAAAATGTGATGAAGATTAAAGACTGTGTTGTTGAAGAATTGTGGAGCCAGCTGAAAAGAAAGATTATATTTTTATTGTTGGTACAGATCTAGAGACGTTTTAACCTATGCAGCTTTTTCATTTTCTCAATTTTTAGGATTCGATAGATGTCGAACATGTTAGTTTTATAATCTTTTGTCGAACATCTATGTTATTTAGATCTTATGTTGAACACACAATTATATGTAAGTTTTCCAATATGTTTTTGTTCATGGCAAAACAATTATGAAATTTCGTATTAACTTTTTATGGCTTGTGAAAAAAAAATGAAATGATACTAAGATCCAGAACTGCTCGAGGAACATAAAAACTATATATAATTATTTGAAACTAAATTTGTGAAACAAACTTTGTCGTTAAATTTATTAAAAGCATTGAAAGAAATTTAAACTTGATCGGAAAAAGTAATATAATCAATGAAAGAATCTGACCACTAAAAGTACTTGTAACGATTGGAAATTGTGGTTTTACTTCAATGTTTTAACGACCAAATGACCATCAACGAAGGAAATTTTTGGTCGTTGTTAGTAAATGTAGCGACCGGATTTATCGTTGTCACTAAGTGATATCTAACGACCGGCTATGCAATCCAGTTGTTAACCTTTAACAACAGAGCTTTTAACGACCCGTGACAACCAATTTTTGACCAGTCATTATAGACCTTTAACGACTGGGTATGGACTTTTAACGACCAAATTTCCTTTAGTTAAAAGTCATTTTTCTTATAGTGAGGAGTTCTACTCACCCGAATTTGATTTTGTAAAGTCATACGGGCAACTTAACATCTTAGCTATCCCCTCATTTGATCAAAATTATAAATAGATTCCCCATTCATTACCAGATTTTCCTAGAACTTACCTAACTCTGATTTTGTCCAAATCTGGACTAGGCTACAAATTTCTAAGTTACTACAAAAAGTTTTTCTGGCTCAAATTTTTTCCCCGTTGGCTTTTATATAACGACTAGAACATGTCATTACAGTTTACTATTTTTGTATTCTTTGTTAATGATTAATACACAAAAATTTGGAGAATCTCAATTATTAAAACTAACCTTTCTCAATTCTCCTAATGAGTTGTAATTGTTTTTATTTCCTATATATTTTCCCAGCTGGTGCCCTCAAGATTAACAAACATGTGACTTGGTTTGTTCATAATTCTTTAGTTGTTCTTTTATTTTTTAAAAATAATGTATTTTAAAACATTTTTAATTTTTAAATATGATTAGAAATTTTTTTAAAACATAATGAGATCCTTTTATGATTTAATAGGTCTAGAAAAATAAGGAAACACACATTTGAGAATATGAGGGGCTAATATCTTTCACATAATTAATAAATTATGACATATTTAGGGGTGTTTATGGACAATGACATGGAAGAGCACGGAAAACATGTTTCTATTGACTATAAAATGAATAATAGGCTATCAAATTGAGTATCTTATACTCTGCATGTATGTCGCAACCCGATTCCTCGAGTCATGATGGCGCCTACTATAACCCACCAGTAGTCAAGACAACTCGTATCCTAGAACTACAAGTAATGGGATTGAGGGAAGATTAAAACAATAACATAAATCGTAGATGAAGAAGATGAAGCAAGTAAAACTATATCTACAAATAAGATGTCACGCCCCAAGCCTACAACCTGGGCGGGACTGGCACTCGTGAACCATTGATGGCCCTAAGCGAACCTTGTCTGGCTTAGTTAGCTCAACGGAAGACTTAACTTAACAGGACAATCTCAAAACATAACTTTAAACAGATATAAACTTAGCCAAAACGGCAACTAAAGTCTTTAAGCAACATCTGAATGATAAAGTAAAAACAACTGAACTACTAACTGTTTGACTATCTATGAAGCTTTTAAAAACAACTGAGGATGTCGGGACAAGCTCCACAACATCCTAATGAACTGATAATAAAAATGAAAGCAATAAAAAGAGTCATTCAGAATGCAAGGAGGCTCACCAACTGACTCTGAACTGCTCACTGGATCAACGATATGTTGGATGCCGATCCTAGTTACCTGTATCTGCATCATAAGACGATTCAGGCCAACTGACATCAATACATTGAATGTACAAGTATGCGAGTTGGAATGCTAAATATAACATAGGCTTGAAAGGAATCTGAAAAATTTACCTGGCTCAACTCAACTCAACATAACTAAACTTATTTCAAAAGGAGTTTAAAACAAGTGCAATATAAAGAAAATCTATTTAAAAGCATGATGTCAACTCAGTGTGTATGCAAAGATACACTATAACTCTGAAATGTATGTAAACATACAATAAAATTGTGTATATAAGAACACATTTACTTCTGTGGGAGTTTCTCTAACCGACAACCATCACGTAAGAGCTATTATGATGATACAACATTTTACCTCACGCTGCCAGAGCCGTCCTATACTTAGCCAGGGGTATAGAACCTAAACTACTAAGTGGATCCACTAGTCTATGCTAAAAAGCACTAAAGGAATCATCTAAAAAGTACAACAATTTTCTAGCCATTGTGGCTACATGGTTTATGAGGGCTTTGAACTCTCCCCCATATCAGTGCTCAATACTACTCCAAAAAATATAATATTAGCTCTGATGTTTTAAAAATATACTTCTTCTGTGATTTGAGATTAGTTCTCAAAAACTTAGCTCAAAAGTTATCTTGGAAATCAAAGTTTCCTCTCTTGCTTCCTTTAGAAAGCACTCTTTTCTGAAAACTAGCCCGAAAACTCTTTGAAAATTGAGGTTTCCTTTCTTGTTTAAATGTGAAAACATTTTAAACCCTTTGGGAATACAAAGTCCCCATATACTTTTGAAGAAATGAACTTCAAGCTTTACTTTTTCCCCTTTACTCAACTTGAACTTTAAGTCTTAAAACAAAGTTAAAATATTTGGAAAAGACATTTGGAAAACTCTAAGAACTTTTCTTGACTTTGATTTTAAGTGCTCTTGACTTGACTCTTAAGTTGTCCATGAATTGAATTATGGATTCAAGGATTGTGATTTGTGATTGGAAAGATCTCATGATGTTTAGGATTGATTTTAGATAGTTAAACATGAGAAAATGATCAAGAATCGATTCTGGGGAACTGCTCCACGACGCGGAGGTGATTTAAAATCTTAGGTCACTAATTAACTTTTTAGGCAGAACGGTCTGTGACCGCTCTGTGACGCGAGGAACAATTTTGTGAAAAATTGGGACAGGTCCGTGACGCGGCCTCACTACCCAGATTTGTCTGATGAAATTTCTTCTTTGTTTTTCAGCTCTAAACCCTTTAAACGTCATTGGTTCTTTCCCCGAACACTTAGAATCATTTATACCATCAAATAACATCATATTCTACTAAAAAACACAACTATAAACGTGAATCAATCTCAACAAAACTCCAACAACATAACCCACAAGGATTCAAAGGAACTTCATCAAGAATTCAATGGATTTACTTTCAAATCAAACATATTTCGCTGAATTGAATCATGATTGGCGCGAGGGTGAAATAACGCAATGCTATGTGATCTCCCATACCTTGTAGAGATAACCCCCGACGAAATCCACAAGCTAATCTCGACGAATCTTGAACGAATCTTGAACGTTCTTCTTTTTTTTCCTCTTTTCTCCTTTCTCCAAGCCCTAGTGTGAAATTCAATTTTCTAAAACTGACTAAAATCAGACTTTACCCCAATTAAACTTGTAAAAATGAATTAGAATAATTAGGTAAGGACAAGGCTAAATTACCCTTCAAAAATCCGGATTAGACTTTTTTCTTAATCCAACCACCCAACTTCCAAAGGGCATAACTTACTCATATGACCTCGGAATCACACAAACTCGGCGGCGTTGGAAAGATCATTGCAAGAGCTTTCTTACAGAATCTGGAAGTACCTCTAACTCATCCTATGCTAGAATGTATAATCGTTTGAAGTTGACCAAAAACTCAGTTTTCCTAACTTAAACAAATTTCTAGAGTTTTTTATTATTTCCAAAAATGACTATTTCCAGTTCTAAGCTCTTCCTAGCTATTTCAAATTGCGAGATGTTACAATATCTCCCTCTTGGGAAGATTCGTCCTCAAATGAGATTACTCTTACTAGGCTAAGGGTGGTAACATCAAGTTCAAACTTCCAACAAGCAAATGCAAACAAACAACATGCTCAATTATAATTTAAAGAGTACTAAGAAGAGAATTAGTACCTTGGTCTGCATTTTCTCCGGACTCAAAGAAATGTGGATATATTTTCTTCATATCCTCCTCAGCTTCCCAAGTAGCTTCCTCAACAAATTGGTTCCTTCAAAGGACTTTGATTGATGCTACCTCTTTTGTTCTCAACTTGCAAACTTGGCGATCTAGAATCTGAACAGGAATCTCCTCGTAAGATAAGCCATCCTTGATCTCAATATTCTCAGTTGGTATGATCAATGAAAGATCGCCCATGCACTTCTTCAGCATGGAGATGTGAAACACTGGATGAACTGCGGCTAACTCTTATGGTAGCTCCAACTCATAAGCTACATTGCCAATGCTCTTGGAAATTTGATAAGATCCAATATACCGGGAACTAAGCTTCCCCTTCTTACCAAACCTCATAACACCCTTCATGGGTGAAACTTTTAGATATACCCAATCATCTACTTCGAACTCTAACGCCCTTCTCCTAACATCAGTGTAGGATTTCTAACGACTCTACGCCATTTTCAACCTCTCTTGAATCACTTTCACCTTCTCCATAGCTTGATGAACTAAAGTTGGTCGTATCAACCCTACTTCACCAACTTCAAACCATTCAATAGGATATCTACATCTTCTCCCATAAATAGCTTCATAAGGAGCCATTTGGATGCTCGAGTTGTAACTATTGTTGTAAGTGAACTCGATGAGAGGCAGGAGATCATCCCAATTACCTTTGAAATCGATCACACACACCCTCCACATATCATCTAATGTCTGAATAGTGCGCTCTGCTTTCCCATCTATCTGAGGATAAAATGTGGTACTTAGGTTCACCTTTGAACCCAAACCTTTTTGGAATGACTTCCAAAACTGTGTAGAAAATTGCACACCTCTGTCTGAAATAATGGAAACCAAAACCCCATGAAGTCTTACCACCTCTTGAAGATACAACGTAGCATAATCTTCTGCCGAATGAGTAGTTTTTACCGGCAAAGAGTGGGCTGATTTTGTCAGTCTATCTACAATTACCCGATTGGAATCATGTTGCCTGCGAGACCTTGGTAAACCTGTGATGAAATCATATTAATCATCTCCCACTTCCATTCCATAAGTTTGATATTCTGAGCCAAACCACCGGACCTTTGGTGCTCTACTTTAACTTGTTGGCAATTTGGACACTTAGTAACAAATTCTGCAATGCCCTTCTTCATACTATTCCACCAATACACCTTTTTCAAATCATGATCCATCTTTGTGGAACCCGGATGAATGGAATATCTGGAGCTATGAGCTTCTTTCATGATCCTCTCTTGGAGTCCATCCACCATTGGTACACACAATCTACCTTGATATCTCAATACACTATCTCCCCATGTTCAAAAGCTAATATTTTTTGCTTATGAACATTTGCCTTCAATTCAAGCAAAGTGGGATCTTGGTCTTTCTTTTCTTTCACTGCTGACACTAATGAAGATTCATCCCCATTCAATACCACTACTCCTCCTTCTGTGGAATCCATTAGTCGGACTCTTAATCGTGCAAGTCTATGCACATCTTTCGCTAACTCTGTCTTTTCTTCCTCAACATCGGCGCTATTACCCATAGACAACCTGCTTAAAGCATCAGCAAGAACATTAGCCTTACATGGGTGATAAAGAATACTCATGTTGTAATCCTTGAGTATTTCTAACCACCTCCTTTGTCTGAGATTAAGCTATTTCTGAGTGAACACATATTGTAGACTCTTGTGATCAGAGAATACATCAACATGAACACCATATAAATAATGACGCCATATCTTCAAGGAAAATACTACAACAGCCAACTCCAAGTCATGGGTTGGGTAGTTCTTCTCATGAACTTTCAACTGTCTGGAGGCATAAGTTATAAATTTGCCATTTTGCATTAATACACAGCCCAAAAAAACTCTAGATGCATCACAATACACCACAAAACCTTGAGTACCATCCGGTAAAGTCAAAACTAGGACAGTAGTTCAACCTCTTTTTCAATTCCTGAAAGCTTTTCTCATAAGCTTCAGACCATTGAAATTTAATTATCTTCTTAGTCAATTTGGTCAAAGGAGATGAAATGGACGAGAACCCCTCTACAAACCTTCTATAATAACCAGTCAAACCCAAGAAACTTCTAATATCAGTTGGAGATGTGGGTTCAGGCCAATTTTGCACTACCTCAATTTTCTGAGTATCAATTTTAATTCCCTCTCCAGACACAGTACAGCCTAAGAAGGCCACAGACTCAAGCCAAAATTAACACTTATAGGACTTGGGATATAACTCCTTATCTTTCAAAGTCTGAAGAACTGTTCTGAGATGGCTAGAATGATCTTCTTCATTCCTTGAATAGATTAGTATGTCATCAATGAAGACGATAACAAACATATCTAAATAAGGTTTGAATACTTTATTCATAAGGTCCATGAATGTTGTTGGTGCATTGGTCAAACCAAAGGACATGACCAGAAACTCATAGCGACCATAACGAGTCCTGAAAGTTGTCTTTGGAATGTCACATTCCCTTACTCTTAACTGATGGTAGACAGATCTAACATCTATCTTAGAAAGAAAGGTGGCACCCTGAAGTTGATCAAATAAATTATCAATCCTTGGAAGAGGATACTTGTTCTTAATGGTAACCTTGTTCAATTGACGATAATCTATACACATCCTAAGGGAAAACCATATTTCTTTCCCACAAACAAGACCGGAGCGCCCTAGGGTGAGACACTTGGTCGAATAAAGCCCTTATCTAAGAGATCATTTAACTGCTCTTTAAGCTCTTTCAACTCTGTTGGTGCCATTATATATGGCGTAATAGATATAGGATGAGTATCTGGAAGAATATCTATACCGAAGTCTATCTCTCTCTCTCAGGAGGGACTCCGGGAAGATCATCTGGGAAAACTTCTAGAAACACTTTTACTACTAAAACTGATTGAATAGGAGGTATCTCAACACTTGAGTCATTAAATCGGACTAACTGATAGAAACACCCCTTAGAAACTAACTTTCTTGCCTTAAGGTACGAAATGAAATGACCCTTAGGTACTGCTGAACTGCTTTTCTACTCTAAGACTGGCTCATTTGGAAACTGAAACATGACAACTCGAGTCCTACAATCAACTGAGGCATAACAGGCATTAAGCCAGTCCATACCAAGAATGACATAAAAATCTACCATGTCTAACTCAATTAAATCAGCCATGGTACTCTTGTGATTGACGGAAATGGGACAATCACGATAAACTCTCTCTGCTAGGATGGACTCACCAACATGTGTAGAAATATTGAATGGTTCACTAAGTTGCTCAGGAATAACATCAAAATTAATAGCAACATATGGAGTTACAAAGGATAAACTCGCTCCTGGATCTAGCAAACCATAAATAGTAAAGTCAAAGACTTGGATCGTACCAATGACAACAGTTGGCAAATCCTCTTGCTCTTGGCGATTGTTGATAGCATATAAGCGGTTTGTTCCTCTGCCAGTACCGGAAGTAGCCCCTTTAGGTGCAGCACTGTCTAGTGGAGCAATTGAAGAAGATTGGGCACCATTGCCCCCATTACCATTACCCTGCCTATTTTTTGGACACTCTCGCATGAAATGTCTATTCTGACCACACTTGAAACAACCAGTGGAGCCCTCACGACAAGTACCTGAGTGGTTCCTACCACACTTGGAGCATGGAGGAGGCTTACTACCCCCTTGTTCCACGCTACCCTAAGAATAAGCAAGTTTAGCTCTGAAATTCTGACTATTGTACTCACATTTGTTCTTAGGTGCAGGTGCACTAGCGGATGATGGAGCAGGTCGCTTCTGTTTCTGTTGGAAAGATGACCGGTTGACATTACTCTTCTGTTGCCCGGACTCATTCCCTATCTTGGCTCTTTTGTTCATAAACTATTCTCTATCCTTTAGCTTCTCTTCCTCAACCTACTTCATAAATACCATTAATCTAGATATATCCATGTCCTCAATTAGCATTGCAGCCCTACCTTCCTTACTCAACAGACGAGACAACCCAACAACGAATAAAATCATCCTGCTCCTCATGTCGTCAACCATCTCTTTGCTTCTCTTAGATCACGGGGAAAGAAATGCCCCATGAAAGCACTCTCAAAATAGTCCAACTCACAAACGGTTATGCATAAGCATGAGTTATAAAGAAACTTTTTAGAGATAAACTCTAACGCACGAAATTAATATGAAACAAGTGAAGGAATTCCTAAATGTTGCAGCTTCCTAATTATAGATGTGGGGCGCTTCACACCGATAACAAGGACTCTACAGATACGGCTTCATAGACTCCCTAGGACTCTTGAACTCTGCGCTCTGATACCAAGTTTATCACTCACTGAGCCTACACCCTGGGCGGGACTGGCACTCGAGAACCATTGTTCGCCCCCAACTGAACTCTTGGCCTGGCTTACTTAACTCAGCGGATGACTTAACTTAACTAGATAATCTCAAAACATAATTTTAAACAGATATAAACTTAGCCAAAATGGCAACTGAAGTTTTTAAGCAACATCTGAATGATAAAGTAACGACAGCCTATCTATGAAGCCTCTAAAAACAACTAAGGATGTTGGGACAAGTCCCACAACATCCTAATGAACTGATATTAAAATTGAATGCAATAAAAGGAGTCATTCGGAATGCAAGGAGGCTCACCAACTGACTCCAAACTACTCACTCGATCAATGATGTGCTGGATGCCGATCCTAGTTACATGTATCTGCATCATAAAATGATGCATGCCAACTGGCATCAATACATTGAATGTACGAGTATGCGAGTTGGAATGCTAAATACAACATAGGCTTGAAAGGAATCTGAAGAACTTACCTGGCTCGAGTCAACTTAATATAACTGAACTCATTTCAAGATAAAGCAGTTTAAAACAAGTGCAATATAAAGAAAAGTTGTTTAAAAACATGATGCCAACTCTGTGTGCATGCAAAGAAACACCATAACTCTGAAATGTATGTAAAAATACAATAAAAGTGTGTATATAAGAATACATTTCCTTTTGTGGGAGTATCTCTAACCGACAACCATCACGTAAGAGTTATTGTGATGATACAGCGTTATGCATCACGCTGCCAGGGCCGTCCTATACCTTGCCGGGGGTATAGAACCTGAACTACCAAGTGGATCCACTAGTCTATGCTAAAAAGCACTAAATAAATCATCCAAAAAGTATGACCCTTTTCTACCCAAGTTGGCTACATGGTTTATGGGGGCAGTGAGTTGTCTGAACTCTACCCCATATCGGTGCTTAATACTGATGTTTATTGTGACCAATGACACTAACTTATAGTACGAGTGTCTACAATCGTCGATAATATAGTAACCCAACCAAGGGTTGGGGTCGTGTCCCAAGGGAGTGGTAGTAAAAATAGTAGTTAGGCTAAAATTTTGTTCTAGTTAGCTGTAGTTTGAGAAATTATCGAAGAAAAACAAAGTAAATTCAAGTGGGTGACACCAGGTGTCAAATATCAAATGGAGTTTTGTCACAAGTAGCTAAAATAACAAAAATAAAGAGAAAATCAAGTATGGGGAGAAGTTCTTGGGGTGTGACCACAATATATATTGATATAAATCGTTGGGTACATGCTTTCGATAGGAAATTTGCAAGCTAATAGTGACTAGGCTAAGCTTTAGAGGGAAATAAGTTCCCTCTCTGGCAACTTACCCCATTTCAAACGGGTTCCTCTCGGACACCCATTTGCCGCATGAAGGCCAGCCTACGCCTTACCCCATTCACTCTCTCGAGCTGAGTGTTAAGACATGGGACTAAGGCTCACCCTCTCGGGCTGAAACTTATGTCGACCCACTCCTTAGGCCATCAGCCTAGCGGTCTTGGTTTCGCAACCTCTCTCTCAAGCAAGCCGAAAACACATGGGTGGTTTTGTATTTGCAACTACAAAACCATTAAATTAAGCCACAACCACTAGGTGAAATCACCATTAAAATACATCTAACCTATCAGCAAGCAAGACCCAACAATAATATCAACACATATTTGCTAAATCACACCCCAAGAATGGAGTTTTTTAGCCACATATCAAGAAATAACAAATTACACCTAAAATGATAATGAAATCAAATGGGTATAAGAAATTAAACCTTGATTTAAGCAAAGGAAGAAGAATGGAGAAGACTCACTTCCAACTTGGGGAAGATGGAACTCCTTCTTTCTTCAAGTCTTCCTAAACCCTCTCCAAACTTGAGAGAAAATACAAGAAAGATAATATTCTAAAGTAAATACTACAATAATGTTCAGATCTCTAAAAATAATAACTAAGGCTAGTATTTATAGTTTTCATATTTAGTGATGCGGTGGACCGTTCGGCGAGGTTAGTGGGAATCACCGATCGACTCGACTATCCTTCCATCATCTGGTGCATCGCCTTCTGTGCTTGCCTACAACATATCTGCATCCTACACCATTGGGCGATATTGTACTACTTCACGGAACTGTTCGGCAACATGCCAACTGCTTCTTTTTACTGCCATTTGATCCTCTTCCTTGAGGGCTCTGCGTACTGGAACAAAGGGTGAAGTAGTCCCTTCGGCTATTCACCAAGTGTTCTTGGCGATGCTCATGCTTCGGTTTCTTCGTTCTTTTCAGCCTTTTTGTTCCTTTTTGCGTCTAAGTGTCCATGCTTTCACTCAAACTTGAAATACCTGAAACTTAAGAGTTTTTATCATATATTGGGATAAAAGAAACATTTGAGGACACTAATTCTATTAAAATATGGCCCTAAATGAGTCCAACTTGTGGACTTATCAACACCCCCAATTTAAACTTTTATTTGTCCTCAAGTAAAACCCAAGTTCAGCAGTTCAAATAGGATGTCTAAAGTAGTGCTACACAAGACTCAATTATGAACATACACAACAAGGCTCAAACAACTCATGCAAAGATCAATTGTGTATTCAAAGATTCATGTTGTGACACACCATTACCAAATATTCTCATGCTCGCAATACTTGCTTCAAATGCAAGTTCAACCTCAACAATAGTAGCTAAATGCCCTCACACAAAGAATGATTCCATATTCACACACAAAGGTTTAATCATTTAAAGCTCAGGAATGAGATGCAATGCTCACACTCAAAAAGAGGAACACAATGCATGCTTTCACCCATAGGTTTGCCCTTATTTTCGAATCAACGTTTGGTTCGGCTCACTCCAGATCAAAAAGGTCTTTTCAAGGTTTGTAATGGGGCTGAGTGCAAAGGTATGGTCATTTTAGGATCAGTGACTAAAGATCCTCATGAATTGTGGAGCTGTCAACCTTCCTTTTCTTCACCTTCTTCTATCAATTTTTCTTCTAGTGCTTCTAAGTCATCCTATTATTCACTCCAAGGATTGCTTGGAAACTCCATTTCTTTTGTACTTTATTCCACACACTTTTTTTTGAAGGGGTTCCATTTTATGCAATACCATGGGTTAAAGGGGGACTTTTCTTGCACTTCTTGACTTCTCCTTTTCCTTTTCACCACACCTTTAGCCTAAGTTGGCTAATCGCTAAACCATAAATCAAAAGGATTATAGGTAGTGGGTCAAGAAAGGTCTAAGGTTCATCAAGGTTCTTCCAAAGAAAGGTAAGGCTCAAAGGGTGTTCAAAAGAGTTTCACACGCTCACGGGTAGGCCACAAAAGAGGTATATGTCAAATTTGGCTCACACACTTTAAAGTTGCGTATGATCATCTCAAGAGGACAGCTTTCCAAATCAATCAGACTAACAGGATAAATTATGGGTTTATTCATGCATGGTTCAAAGTAAGCTCATTACACAAGGCATTGACACTTAAGTCAAACAAGACTACACACTTTGGCTAGTGTGCAAGGGTCATTACAAGAGAATCAATTTGAGAAATGGCTAATCACAACTAGTTGCAAAGAGTTCACATATTGTCTTTGCAACTTCATTTATTCTCGTCGTAGCCGCACATTCATGTTTGTTCGATTGAGAGCACTATTCAAGTCATGGTATTGATCGAAATCGAGACTTGAATTTGTACAAGAACAACCACTTCCAACACAAGAGGTGGCAAAAAATTTTGAAAAATGAAAATTTTTTGGAAGGGTCAAAATTATTTTTTAATTAAACCCAAAAGAGAGCCATAAGCTCAAACAATCGCAAAGCAGTTTTTAAAAACACAATTAAAAACAGACAACCCAAATGGTACACCAAAACACTAGTATTCGAAACAAGCAAAACAAGGTGGGCCTCACCCCACCACAAATAAAAATATTTGTCCTGAAATGCAAATAACAAAAAAAATCATTGCAACTGAGTACAAAATTGCAAAAAATAAATTTGGGGTTCGTAAAACCAACCTTAGATGCCGATTAAAATACTTTTGAAATGCTAGGCAGCAATGTAATCAACTCCAAGCACTAATTAACGACTACAATACTAAAGGCAAGCATTAATCTAGAAAATATTACCTTGATGTGAAGTTGAGAATTTTAAAAGGAGGGAGAGTGGGAAAATTTAAAAATTCTGAGATTTTTGGCACTTTATAACCGTTTCGTTCTTGTCCATTCAGCGATGTTAGTCAACTCGCTGACCCACTAAGCGGTCCGCCGAGTGGTCATTTATCTCGCCCTTTCTTCAAAATCTTCAATTTTCTGGGGGTGAGATCGGCGGTCTGCATCGAGATCGCCAAGCAGGTTGGAGATGCACCGAGCTGCTTTTCGAGTTCGCCGAGTTTTACAAGCTCTATACAACTCTTGTATTGAGCCAAACGGTGGATCCAATCGGGGTTGCCGACCTGTTTAGCGACTCGTGGAATGGACATTCTGCTCGCCAACCTGAGATTTTCCACACTTTCCTCGATTTATCTGCAACATCAACACACCATTATTTATAAAAGTAAAATCCTAAATTTATGACCTTCGGTTGCCTCCCAATAAATGCCTTATTTAACGTTGTGGCATGACGTAACTCCTCACTCAAGTTCCATTAGTGAGGTTTGCCTCATTTTCATGAGGTCACCCCTCTTTTGGCTCTAGGTAGAGGACCTGCATACACAAAAAAAAACAAAGAAAAACAAAACTAAAAGTAAAATTAGTAAAAACTACACTAAGAAGAACAAAAAGCTCTAGTTAACTACATTTTCACGTGACACCACTCCCCGGCAGCGGCGCCATTTTGATGCTTATCGTGACCAACAACACTAACCTACAGTACGAGTAACTACGATCGTCGATAATATAGTAACCCAACCAAGGGTTGGGGTCGTGTCCCAAGGGAGTGGTAGTGAAAATAGTAGTTAGGGTAGAATTTTGTTCTAGTTAGCTGTAGTTTGAGAAATTATCGAAGAAAAACAAAGTAAATTCAAGTGGGTGATACAAAAGTGTCAAATATCAAAGGGGGTTTTGTCACAAGTAGGTAAAACAACAAAAATAAAGAGAAAATCAAGTATGGGGAGAAGTTCTTGGGGTGTGACCGCAATATATATTGATATAAATCATTGGGTACATGCTTTCGATAGGAAATTGGCAAGATAATAGTTACTAAACTAAGCTTTAGATGTAAATGAGTTCCCTCTCTAGCAAGTTACCCCGTTTCAAATGGGTTCCTCTCGGACACCCATTTGTCGAATGAAGGCCAGCCTACGCCTTACCCCACTCACTCTCTCGAGCTGAGTATTAGGATATGGGACTAGGGCTCACCCTCTCGGGCTGAACCTCATGTCGACCCACTTCTTAGGCCATCAGTCTAGCGGTCTTGGTTTCGCAACCTCTCTCTCGAGTAAGTCGAAAACACATGGGTGGTTTTTTATTTACAACTACAAACCCATTAAATTAAACCATAACCACTAGGTTAAATCACCATTAAAATATATCTAACCTATCCGCAAGCAAGACCCAACAATAATACCAACACATATTTGCTAAATCACACCCTAAGAGTGGGGTTTTTAGCCACACATTAAGAAATAACAAATTGCACATAAAATGTTAATGAAATCAAATGGGTTTAAGAAATTAAACCTTGATTTAAGAAAAGGAAGAAGAATGGAGAAGACCCACTACCAACTTGGGAAAAATGAACTCCTTCTTGCTTCAAGTCTTCCAAAACCCGCTCCAAACTTGAGAGAAAATACAAGAAAGATAATATTCTAATGTAAAAATTACAATAATGTTCAGATCTCTAAAAATAATAAATAAGGCTAATATTAATAGTTTTCAGATTTAGTGCTGTGGTGGACCATTCAGCGAGGTTAGTGGGAATCGCCGATCGACTCGGCGATTCACCAATCATCTGGTTCATCGCCTTCTGTTCTTGCCTACAACATCTCTGTGTCCTGGACCATTGGGCCATATTGTATTGCTTCACGGAACTGTTCGGCGACGCACCGACTGCTCTTTTTTATTGCCAATTTGATCCTCTTCCTTCAAGGCACCGCGTACTGGAACAAAGGGTGAAGTACATCCCTTTGGCGATTCGTCAAGTGTGCTTGGCGATGCTCAGGCTTCAGTTTCTTCGTTCTTTTCAGCATTTTGTTCCTTTTTGCGCCCAAGTGTCCATACCTCCACTCAAACTTGAAATACCTGAAACTTAAAAGTCTTTATCAGATATTGAGATAAAAGAAGCATTTGAGGATACTAATTCTATTAAAATATGGCCCTAAATGTGTCCAATTTGTGGACTCATCAAATCCTACTCACAAAAATACAATATTAGTACTTATGTTTAAAAATATACTTCTTTTGCTATTTGAGATTAGTGCTCAAAAACTTAGCTCAAAGGCTATCTTGGAAATCAAAGTTTCCCCTCTTGCTTCCTTTAGAAAGCGATTACTCTTTTCTGAAAACTACCCCGAAAGCTCTTTGGAAATCGAGGTTTCCTTTCTTATTTAAATGTGAAAAGATTTTATACCCTTTGGAAATACATAGTCCTCATATACTTTTGAAGAAATGAACTTCAAGCTTTACTCTTTACTATTTACGCAACTTGATCTTTAAATCTTAAAACAAAGTTAAAACATTTGGAAAAGACTTTTGGAAAACTCTAAGAACTTCTCTTGACTCTATTCCTAACTGCTCTTGACTTGACTCTTAACTGGTCCTTGAATTGAATTATAGATTCAAGGATTGTGATTTATGATTGGAAAGATCTCATGATGTTTACGAATGATTTTAGATAGCTAGACATGAGAAAATGATCAAGAATCGATTCTTGGGAACTGCTATGCGATGCGGAGGTGATTTAAAATCTTAGGTCGCGAATTAACTTTTTAGGAAAAACGGCCTGTGATAGCTCCGCGACACGAGGGAGAATTTTGTGAAAAATTGGGACAGGTCCGTGACGCGGCCTCACTACCCAGATTGGTCCAACGAAATTTCTTCTTTTTTTTTCAGCTCTAAACCCTCTAAACTCCATTGGTTCTTTCCCCAAACACTTAGAATCATTTATACCATCAAATAACATCATATTCTACTCGAAAACACAACTAAAAACGATAATCAATCTCAAGAAAACTCCAACAACACAACCCACAATGATTCAAAGGAACTTCATCAAGAATTCAATGGATTTACTTTCAAATCAAATATATTTTGCTGAATTGAATCATGATTGGCACATGGGTGAACTAACTGTCATACCTCAAATCCCATTAAGACGGACAGGCACCCGATGCCCTAAAGGCTCGAGAGAACCAACATGTAACCTGTGCCTACTATGCATATAACTATGACAATCTTGTGACAAGTTCACACACGATTCAGCGATACGAACAAACATAAGTAGACCCAAAACTTATATACAAGACTTGGTCGTTGAGGCCACAACTTGTTAAGACGCAACTGAAGCATATACATAAGTCTACAAAGCCTCTAAAATATAGAAAACCTTAGAGTAGGTCAGGACAGACCCCGCCTTACCCTTAACTACAATACAATACCAAAAATGAATCTACCAACGACTCAATAAAGCTCCGAATCAATCTGGAGCTCACCGAAAGTAGCTGAGTGTCATGTGCTCCTACTGAGGAGGCCTACTAGCTGAAGTACCTGTACCTGCAGCATGAAATGCAGCGTCCCCCGCAAGGGACGTTAGTATGAGAAAATGTACTGAATATGTAAGGCAATAACATATCTAAATAAGAGTTCAATGAAACCAAGTATCAATATATGTGTGCATAAATCAGAACAGAAGACCACATTGGTTAACTTTCTGTGTGTTATGATCTTTATAAGGCATTTGATACGATTGACCAGCTGATCAGTGGTAGAAGAGGATGACCCATGCTAGGCATTTTAACCCCTAGGATGTGGTCCTTATAATTATACAAATTGAGATCGGCCCATGCTAGGCTTTTGCCCCTGAGCTACCACCCTTAATTATACAGATTGCTTTACTTAGATTCTTTAATCTTTGAGATTGTTGTTTTGGTGGTCATAATCATTTTTGATATTTGGGACTATGGCAGTAGTAGAAGACATGAAAATAATACTTCAAGGCAGTAACAAATGACATAAGGAGCTATGTAACATCAATGCATTACTTGTGAGCTTAAATGACACAATTGACTTCAACTGACTAAGAGGAGGATTCACCAAACTTGCTTTTGCAAATACCATTTCTATACCAGGACATAGGAGGATAATTACACAAGTATAGAGTAGTGAACATATAATGAAGTAATTCTATACACTAAGGAGAGGGGGAAATATTGTTAGCTATTTGGAGATCATACGCTGCCACTATGTTTCCTTTACTAGGAATAGAACTTAGGAAATTCACTTGTTGATATTAATCTCAAGTATCAGATTTCATGCCAAAGAATATTGAATCGAATAGCCTTATATACTTTATCCTTTGTTCAATACAACTATCACGATTCAGCCTCCCCTTTCAGGTTTTACTCTACAATATAAGTCATGATAAATTTAAATTAGCAGCTATCACATCGTGAGCCTCGTAAAACAATAGCTAACTTTGACGGATAATGAGCCCATACAGCCCTTAAAACAATGTGTATCACCACACCCTCCTTCTCTGTCCAATACATACATTATATATCCTTTTCCAAGATTACCCAAACTGCACCAACAACAATACACATAAAACAACCTCAAATATTCTTTTATCATACAACCAATTATTGAACTCACCACCCCCTTGAGTTTTTTATGACAGCACACCCCTAATTCCTCACTCAAGCTCATACATAAGGAGGAAGAAAATGGAGCAGTCACCTTACCTCAATTTCTGCAACTTCTCCTTATAACTTGAATTCCTCTAGAACCTCAACTTCCCTACACACTTAAACCAAAGAAGAAGATAAAAAGTATCTTAATAACCAAGGAAGTGAGTAGTAGCTTCTGGAAATATTATGCCTTTATACCTATACTTGAGCATGAATAACATGTTTTCCTAATCATCCATGGGAGAATTAAGCTAAATCCATAAGTGTTTTCACTTATCTTGTCTTGCAGAGATGAGGGTTTCTTCAAGAACCCTAGAAGAACTTTAAGGTTGTTGTTTAATCCTTAAGAGAAAAGAGAGTGAAAGAGTTGGAGTTAATCCTCAATAATGTGTGTTAAAATGAATGAGAATAGCAGCCAATATATCTTTGTGGTGAGCTTTCTTCACCTTTAAGAATATCCACTAGAAAGCTTCATTTTCAGCCACTAATTGGTCAAGTAGGTGATGCACCTGCTTATGTACATCAAGCAGCTCAAAAGGTCAAACTAGGTGATTCACTTACTTGCTTTCACTTGGGCATAAATATTGGGCCTTGACAGATTTGGCTGTTGGGCTTTCATTTCATTTTGTTTTATTTAACATAGTTTGGGCCTTAAGTGAGTCCATTAGCATAGGCCCAAATCTGATCTATAAACCTTGGCCTTTTTAACTAGATCCATATAGTTCAAGTAGGTGATGAACCTACTTGGTTCTTTGGATTGGTCAATAAGTCAAAGTAGGTGATGCACCTACTTGTCACCTACTAGCTTCGTTAAGTCAAGCAAGCAGCTCACCTATTTTAATCCATTTTCTAATTATTAATCTCTTTTTCTTTAACTTAGCACTTAACTTTCAACTTTAAGTTCAATTACCACCTTCCCGTCTCGTGTTTAAATATTTCCATTGGAGTTATAACTTGCAGTACACATGTTGCAACGTGCAAGGCATCACATCACCTTCTAGCTAGTTTAAACGAACACTAATCATATAAGAAATATGGTCCCTCACCTATATTATAAGGCTATGTCAAGTATCACAAGAACAGAACAAGCATATACATAATACGGGCTGTTACACTAACCCAACGCTATGTGATCTCACATACCTTGTAGGGATCACCCCCGACGAAATCCACAAGCTAATCTCGACGAATCTTAAACGAATCTTGAACGTTCTTCTCCTTTCTCCTCTTTTCTCCTTTCTCCAAGCCCTAGCGTGAAATTCACTTTTCTAAAACTAAATAAAATCAGACTTTACCCCAATTAAACTCCTAAAAACGAATTAGAATAATTAGGTAAGGAAAAGACTAAATTACCAAAAATCCGGATTAGACTTTTCTTAATCCAACAGCTCAACTTCCAAAGGGCATAACTTACTCATACAAACTCGGAATCACACAAACTCGGCGGCATTGGAAAGATCATTCCAAGAACTTTCCTATAATATCTGGAAGTACCACTAATTCATCCTGAACTAGAAGTTATTGCCGTTTGAAGTTGACCAAAAACTCACATTTCCTAACTTAAACAAATTTCCAGATTTTTTTATTATTTCAAAAAATGACTATTTCCAGTTCTAAGCTCTTCCTAGCTATTTCAAATTGCGAGATGTTACATAAGAGATCCCTCCCAGAACCTGGAAGTCACATGTACAAAGCTACTAACAAAATGAGTACAAGTCCCAAAAGTGGACCATAGAAACAAAACTGTCTTAAAAAGAAAAGACAAATGATATATATAGATGGAGATTGGTATAACACAAAACGCCAAGTGCTCACCCCCATTTCTGGATCAGACTGTTGCAGGCTCGATGTAAACTCCTCGGATTTGCATAACGAAAACATATGTAAAGTGTAGCGTGAGTACCAAACAAACAGGTACCCAGTAGGCCTCGTAGGCCGACTGATCAAGAAAAGCAAAAGTAATATGAAATGGGAGAGTCTAAAACACTACCATAAATAGGAACGAGAAATCTAGCACTTATGCACACAAGTGTACTAACACATAAAGAAAAGGAGAATAACTAACTAAATCTGACCGGGATCCCATAAACCCAAAGGTTACACTAGCCCGCATGCTAAAAGTAAAACCCAAGCAGACTCTCATAAGCCCGACATGTACAAGGAAGAGTATAGAATGTAATAAGAGGACCCGATAAAGTTTCCAAGCTTTCCACAACTTTCCACGGACTCGAACCGAACAAATCCATATGCCTGAAGCTCATCCAGAACTAATAGGGGTTTAGGACTTGATCCGACTTGAAGATTGAGGATCAAGAACTGCAACCAAGATTTGGAATAATCGAGGACTTGAACCAAGGCTAAGGATGATTGTGGACTAGAACCATGTATTAATAAGATCAAAGACTTCAACCGACGTGAGTAGCTATAGACTTGAACCACGTTGTAATGAGCGGTGGACTTGAACCACGACTGCAAATGGAGGTGGACTTGAACCACCACTGAAGAAAGCCATCACTTCAACCAAGGCTATAATACCAAGGCGAGGACTTGAACCACGCCCGATGGAGTGAATTAGGGGGCAAGAACCACCAATAGAGGCGAATCAGGTAGAAATAGGATAGGTGGCCAACCGATCATCACGGGGAGAACCCCAAATCCAAGTGCTATCAATAAATCACTCTAGCCCGAACCATATCCAACCAGAACCGACAAATTGCTTCCACACCAAGAATTAGAGACACTGGAACCAGCAGAAATAGAGGATTTATGAATATATGGTTCGAAGAACAGTGTTACTGGCTAGCTAAGGCCTAAACTATTAGACTCAGGTTTTTTGTCGTCCGAAGCGACGGCTGTGAGATTACAAGGCCTAACTGCACCAAAAGGATGCAAGTCTACAACAATCACTAGCCTAAGCCTAGACTAAGGCCAAACATATTCCAACAATATTTACAAATCACAAATAAGGCACACCACTTGGTGAGGATGATCAACAAATACAGTAGATATGCTTCAACTGCCCGAAAACTCGATAAGTAGCCTAAATCATGGATTCTAGGAATTTAACATGATTAACAACAAATTCAACACCAAATTCAAACAAATCAACATACGATTACTTAATCATTCTCATTCTAAGGAGAGGGAAGTCGTAGCCTACATGCATGCCGATCGCGGGAGCTCCAAATCACGTTGTTAGAGTTTTTCTCTTCCGCACGACCTCAGAACTTTGCAACACTATCAAAAATAGAATCATAACGTCAATACGGTCATTTTGACACAACAATAATATTTTTCAGAGACGCATCCAAAATTGGGTATAAAATATTATTGTGGGTCCCACACAAGGGTTGCTAAAATTGACTCTGTGAAAAGGTTCATTTTACCTCCCCCAACTTGTGTCCCAAAAATGGAATAAAATTCGGCAGTCAGAACAGCCCGACATCAGCACATGCATTTAAGTCACCATTAAAGCTAAAGAAGAAGAGAGGACAACAGCTGAAACACAAAAATTACCTCAAACGGAGGTCCTCCCCCGTATGGTCCCCGAGCACTTCAATGCATAGCCACACCAATTTTGAGCAACCCAGCCTTTGAATCACTTAAAATAGAGATAAAATTAGAGAGAAATTGTGTTTAGTAAATGAGGGTTAGATGCTGCTTTTCGACTTTAAATAATGGCAGATCTAGTCCCTAAAAGGACTTCTGGTCACTAAAAAAGACATTTTCTAGTCGCTAAAAGTATGCACCACATTTTTTCTAGTTTTTTTCAAAGTCTCTGAATGGACAGTCGGGATTCATTCGGGATTTGATAAAAATAAACCAAATATACTACCCCACTAAATTTGACATTCCAGGCTCAATGAAATTGTTCGATTTCCGTAAAAATATTATCATGATATAGTACCCCATCGGGACCCATTAGGCCTAAAACTAAACTTTTTGCCTAAACACCTAAATATCAAAAAGAATAACTCAAGACCCAAACGAAAGGTCCAACCAGACCAAATTCAACATTCTGGAACTAATGGCGCTAATAGAATTCTCATACGACAACTAATTCTCTAAATGTTGACGAAAGTAAACTGTAGGCCTTTAAGCTTTCCAGCATCTTGTCTAAGTGCTCAAACCCACACTGGAAGCCTTAGGACCCAAACTAAAGGTTCTTCTAGACCAAACTCGACATTCCGGAGCTAAGCTGACGGAATTTCAATTCGAGCATGTTTACCAAGAATGTTGACCAAGGTCAAACTTAGGCCAAAGCTTAGAATCTAAAATGCCTAATAGCACAATCTCACGCCAAAAGCCTCGGGATTCGAATAGATCATGCCACTAGCCTAAAATGACCATTCTAGAGCTAATGGAACCGTCAGAATTCCATTCTAAAGTTTTTTACCTGATGTTTTGACTAAAGTCAACTATTCAAGTTTCAAAAGCTCCATAAAAGGGAAACAGGCATAAAACCTAAACGAACGACCATGTGATCGAAGAGTCAGTGCCAACAAGTCATAAATGACTTGGGGTCCCTATAGGAACACTCTAAACGACGAGTCTCTCTGTATATATATATATATATATATATATATATATATATATATATATATAAATATATACACACACACTGACCCTTGCAAGCTCTAACTATAGGAACTTTCTTCGGTGGGTGATTTATGTAGTTAGAAACTTCATATTATAGCAATAATGTTCAATATACTATATGATAAAATAAAAAAAATTATCTAAATTTATTTTGATGGTAATATATAGATATTTCTTCGGTTAATTATACTATTGGTCTATAAGAAGAGAGCCAGTATATTTATGAGTTTATTCTTTAAGTAAATAATTATTGTTGTCTTTAAAATGTAGATTCAACAATAAACTATGCTAGGAACTTGATTAAAGGAAACGTGCTTTGACTAGATTATAAGAAACTTAAAACTTTAGAGAAAAAAAGTTATATACAATAGAATTGAGAAAGCAGGCAGGAATTTGCAGCTTAGTATTATTTAGATTTTACTTCTTGAACATGCTAAATTGAGATAAATTTGATCTACTGGACTATTCATGCCGAATAAAAGTACAAGCACTAAAATTTATATCCTTTTACATACCTGAAAAGAGGGGAAAAAATAAAAGTATAGTAATAAAAGAATATGCATTGTGAGAGGCCGCAAAAATTATAATAACTTCAAAAATATAATTTCACTACAAGATAAACGCACGTTCATATCAAGTAAATAGAATTACAAATGAAGCAACAACACTACATCAAAATATTACAAAAAGATGAGAAATACGAAAAAGTCACCTAACAAATGCATGATGTGTCAAAAGGAATGACAAAATCACTAATGCACGTCAAAAATCAATTGAAAAAAAAGGAATCGTGCTATACCAACCAAAGGAAGAATTTTGTCAAAAGAGTAAATAATTCGTACTCTTGCAAGCTCTAACTCTAGGAACTTTCTTCGGTGGGTGATTTATGTAGTTACTACTTCATATAATAGCAATTATGCTCCATATACTATATGGTAAAATCATAAAATTTATCTAAATTTATTTTGATGGTAATATATAGATATTTCTTTGGTTAAATTAATATTTGTCCATAAGAAGATAGCCAATATATTTATGAGCTTATTCTTTAAGTATATAATTATTATTGTCTTTTCACTTTAGATTCACCAAAAACCTATGCTAGGAACTTGATTACAAGAAATGTGAATTGACTAGATTACAAGAAACTTAAAATTTTAGAGAAAAAAGTTATATACAAAAGAATTGAGAAAGCGTGTTGGAATTTTACTGCTTACTATTATTTAGGTTTTATTTCTTGAACCTGCTAAATTGAGATAAATTTTACCTAGTGGACTATTCATGTCGAATAAAAGTATAAGCACTAAAGTTTATGTATCCTTTTACATACCTAAAGAGGGGGGAAAATACGTGTATAATAATAAAAGAATATGCATAGTGAGAGGCAGCAAAAATTATAGTAACTTCAAAAACATAATTTCACTACAAGATAAACTCATGCTCATATCAAGTAAATAGAATTATAAATGAAGCAACAACACACACATCAAAATATTTAAAAAGATGAGAAATACTAAAAAGTCACCTAACAAATTGATGTTGTGTCAAAAGGAATGACAAAATCAGCTATGCACATCAAAAATCAATTGAGAAAACATAATCATGCTATACCAACCAAAGGAAGAATTTTGTCAAAAAAAAAATTCTTCCTTCTAAATTGTAATCCCAAAATCATGCTACATTCTTTGCAAATTGACATCACCTGATATGAATTGATACAAAATTATTACCGCAATGCAATTAAGTTGGAAACACAAAAGGTAGAATAATTTTCTAAAATATCAAATACATTAACTGTTATTATAATAAGAGTAGACAAAAAGACGTAGCTACATTATTATAATATAGTACTCGACAAATTAATTCTTCCGTTATTGTTTTTATAAGTTTCTCTTAAAGAATTCCAATAAGAGTAGATGAAAAGAGTTGACTACAATATTATTTATTTATTTATTTATTGCACCACTAAGTACCATTTACTTTCGTATATGTTTATCTTGAAGATTTATTTCTCTAAGGAATAATATTTATTAGTAATATATATATATTCATATATTTATACCAAAATATTATAGGTTCAATCACGTACAAAACTTATGACTTACAGACGAACTTCTAAAATTTTCTTTTTTATTTGTTTTGTTTAAGTAATAAGTATAACAATCCATCATATTTTATGAGTATGTAATTCAAAATTTTAACTTAATGATTTCTTGTTTAACCACCCTTTTGTGTAATTTAAATAATATTATTCAATTAGATATTTAATTAAGAATTTATTGAATGAAGTCAAAAGGTCATTACATATTTATGTAATTAAAACTATATAGTATTTACGGAGAAGGGGATAAAATGCCCCTCAACTATTTGAAATGGCACAAAATTACCTTACATCCATCTTTCAGCCCCCAAATATGCACGACGTCAATCTTTTGGCTCAATAATACCCTTATTTCTAATTGTCCACACTCATAAAGTGGATGAAGGGTAAATTTATACCAAATATCATAGTTTAAGGGCATTTTAGGTCCTTCTCCATCTAAATAATTTGAAATCACTTAATATATGGGCTCGTATGTTTGGCCTGATTGTTTTTGTCTTGGATCTTGTCCACCATATTAATTTTATTTCTTCAACTAATGATAAATTAAACAAGCGAGAAAATAGAAGACAAATAACAACGACATTCATTTATGAATAGTTAGTTCAATAGAAGATGATTTAATTAAGCAACCATGTATACGTATACTGTAATTTTTCTTTTGCGTGTATCCAAAATTCAAAACAAAAGAATTAAAATAACTTATTTTCTATCCCCACCCAACATAAAAACAATATATAAAGAATATGAACATGTATGTTCATTTCAAGTTTGAATCCGTGATTTCTTAATTAAGAATAAGAGATTTTTTTTTAAAAAAAAGAGGGAAATGAACAAAACAATTGGATAATTGATAGAACAAAATATATTAACAAAGTATATTTATATGTTTTTAGACTGACAATCAAACCGAGCGAGTATCGATTTTAGTTAGATGTCAATTATAAATTGGGCTATAATAAATTGGGAGTTGATTTGAAATAGGTCTATAGGAAGATATCATGAAATTGATATTTTTTTAATACTATTTTTAAGCTTTTTAGGTCAAAATATGAATTATATGTAGTTTTCATTACTTATTTGAGAAGGGTTTAAATTTAGATCAATCTGATTAGGGAACATAATAAATAAATATTTAATAATTTTACTTTAAAGGAGTAGTTAAAAATAAGGGAAAATATGAGCCACAAGTTTACATCAAGGATATTTTTGAGCCAAAAGTTTAACTTCATGGGTAATTGAAGCTCGAAAGATGGATGGAGGGTAATTTTGTGCCAATTAAAATAGCTGAGGGGGAATTTTAGACCCTTCTCCATAGTATTGGATATTTAAATAATTATATGTTTTATAACATTCTACTTTATAGAGGGGCAAAAACTTAATATAACTTTGAAGTTAGGAGCTTCCACTAATAACAAGGTATGCAGAGTTCCTTATGGTTGAGCACATGGTGATAGTGTACTTTTTTTGCTTCTTGTACAAGTATAGGAATAATAAAAATGCAACTCTATATAGGATTTTGCTTTAAAGTATTAATTATGTTGTTCTCTTGCTCCAATAGCAAGCTAAACAAAATATTTGGACTCCAAGGTTAAAATTAGTGGCACATTACAATGTATCAAATCATTTTTTATGACGATAGTGTTCGGACGCGCTTGCACATTCCACTGTGTACGTTTTATCTCCCATAAGCATAGGGTAACTTGGTAATCAATGTTTAAGCAGATTGGAATTATCCAATGTCTTTTGCTTCCGACTAAGATATTGAACTTGCAAGGTACCAGAGTTAGCTGTAAATTGTAATGATCCAGAAAACAACTTCATGAAAATCATTGTCAAAAATTTGAAGAATTAAAAAAATCTTATATGATATTAGAAATAGAGTAGGGTATGGACTACCACAAGATTTGTTAATAGTAGCAAGTTGAGCACTGAACCATGATTCCAAAAATATGAAAGACATAATATATTGATATAATTATTAGAAAATATGGTTGCACATCAAGTCCATCAAGAAGAATCATAAGCACAGTAACATCCATATATGGATATATCAGCCTAACAAATACGCTCAAGTAAATCTGAGCAATATTGCTAAAGGTAGAAAACCAATAACACATTTTAATTGCTTCATTAAATTATATTTCAATTTATGTTTTAATGATGACACTAATCCTAAATAATCTGTGCCAAATAAAAATAAAAATTAGACATCCAAAATCTGTGAAAAGAAGGCATAAATCAAAGAAAGAAAATCACACCCTTCCAGAAATAAGGAAGATTGACAAACGAGTATAACAGAATCAAGGAGATTGACTCGCGTAAAGATGGAAGTAAGAAGAGTCATCAACATACCACAAGGAAAGACACCCTACCGGAATCAAAGGATGAATGACTTGTTTAGTTTCAACAAGTATTTTTGATACTTGGGGACAATAGGAAGCACTAAAATAGACAAAACTTAAAGCAAGATAACTGAATTTGCATACACTGAAATATGTTTCTCAGATACAAATATTCAAGTCAAAGTGATAGATAAACACAAAAAAAGATGATGACAAGGTAGAAAAGTTACCAGTTTTCCTTTTTGAATGCATCTTGAATGCGGACTCCTTCCATAAGCTTTTATTATTATCAAATTGGTCATTCTGGTAACGGTAAACCTCAAATTGAAAAAATATAGCATCGTAAGGAAACAAAGACAATTCATCAATTATCTATACCTTTGCCTTGATTGATTCTATACGATGCAACAAATCTTTTCCACTCCTTTTTTGTGAGCCACGCAAAACACAAATGCCAACATTCAAAATTCTTTTAATGTTTGCACGAGAAGCAACATAAGTGAATATGCTTAAAAGCTTCACAACATGTGAAATAATTTTTTTCTTTAAATCACAGTATCGATAGAAATACTCTGCATCTAAATTGATGCTTTCTCCGACTGTCCCATCCATGTAAGCCCGTAAAGCACAGTCTATTGACAGCAAATTTTGACCTCACATTTTTAAAATTCATACCTTTAAGTTTTATTCATTAAATAGTTGAAAATATATTTTTTATAAATTTAATTAAATTTATCGATACTTTTCCTTATTTCTCAGATCTTATGATTTTTATAAATTAATTTTGATTACATTATTTTAGACAGTTAGTTGAATATGTTAAGAATACTGTATCTATTTGATTAAATCATTATTCTTTGTTAAATTATTTTTTTACATGTCATTAATTACTTTTTTAGTATTTTTGACATAGTCTAAAAATATATTGATCACACTTATTTTATTAACAAATAATTTTGGGCCATGGTCCTGAGCCCTTGGTTTAAGCTCATTATATTGTATAAATGTGGTTTGTTTTCAATAAAAGTCTTACTTAGTGGTAACATAATTTTCATTGTGGTGTGAAGTTTCAAAAATTGACAAAACCCTAAAAGCTTTCTCTTCTATTTTTTCCCTCTCAACTGCCACCACCACCAAGCTTCAAACCCATCGACAAAACCACACCTGAAACCTCAACCAATCCACCTCATTCTCACGGTCTTCAACAAGGTTCAACCAAGCATCCCCCCCCCCCCAATCTCAAGACCATCCCTTCCTTTGCTCTCTTACTCAAGCAAAATCCACACCCAGCCATCGCTAAAATACCTCTACAGCCACCAAAACCTCCCATTTTCTTCATCTTCTCCGGCAAAGTAACGACACCGGAGAACAGCTGTCACGACCCAAAAATGGATGTGATGGCACTCGTCGTATCCCACCAAGACAAGTCAGCCTAAAACCCAATCATTTCTATAAAGTGCAAAAATAAAGCAAAGTTCAATAACAATTACTATTACGAAAACAAGTCAACTTAATTCAATCCCCAAAACCTGGTTGTCACGTGCACAAGCCTCTAATGTAATTACTAGAATTGAAATAAAATACGCAAGTCTCAAATGATGTTGTCTTTCAAGTAAAAACAAAATCATAAACAGGAGTAAGGAGGTTCGCTGAGATGACAAACAGCTACCACTCAGATCTCCACAGAAAGCCTCGGAAACGAAGAGAATGGAAGGTATCACGAAGATCCGGGCTCGTAACCTACAAAAGATTGTAGAAGCAAGGGGTGAGTACCAAACCACACGGTACTCAACAAGCAAACCTCTAAACACAAGTTAAGGATACAGAATATGGGTAGTCCTTACACCCCATCCTAACCTCCATAACTACAACCTGCATAAAACCAGCCTAACCTAACAATTCATAGTTTACCAAGCATACAGCTCAACAATAGCACTCTAACAGATCATATATTCTCAATAACAACTCAATATTCATCAATAGTTTCACAGAAAGGCACTCACAAGATCAGCAACACACAAGATCAAGTTCATTAATAATAAAAATGTGCAATGCAATGAAATGCAATGTCAACTATAATGATGCATGTCTGACCTAATGATACATACCCGCTGTCTCTCAGTCCGGGACCCATGGGGGACATATCTGTCCATGCATCCATCGCGGCGCGCGATACGTCCCTCGAAATATAATATCCGTCGCGGCGCGCGACACCTCCCTCGAAATATAGTATCCATCGCGGCGCGCGATACGTCCCTCGAAATGGTACATCCTCTTTAATTTCTTATTCTTTTTTCAATGCACATAACACTTGTCACAACTATGTCTCAGAACAATGCAAATGACATGTTCACACAAATAATTAGGAGATGACCATTTTCATAACATTGCACAATTCACAACAACACAATTGATCACATTACTCCCAAACATATACCACAAGAAAATACACGAATTCCATACGCTTAACAAGGGTTTAGAAATCCACTTGCCTTAATCAATCAAGAATTCACTCCGGAACTTGAGCCTTCCCCTTTCGTTGAGCTTCCAAATCAATGCAATCTATTCAAGTACATAGTCACAATAAGATTCCGAAACTAACAACACTCATGTCACTATAGGTTTAGCCTAGACCCAAAAACTCATCCGAATTTATGATCAAGTTCTTAAACTTGATGTCAACTGTCAATTAACATGCCAACTTTCATATTTTCCAAGTTTCAAACCTATGATTAAGTTTCAATTTCTCCAATATCATAAATCTAATGATATTCATATAATACCATATATTTAATATTTAATTACCTATCTCAATATGTTAAAACTTGAATTATAACCTGATAATCTATAAGAAAATCGTGAAACCCAACTAAACCCATAACCTCTATTCTTACTTACGGGCCACTGACCATAACCTCAATTTATTTACTTAACAATTATTTTGCCATACCATTTGAAAACAGTAAACAATATGCTTACTTTCTTTGTCGGTTAATTAATATACCTGCACACTATACTTCCACATCTTGATTTAAGTAATTAACAGAATCTATTGCCTTTGAATATAATATGTAAAGGTAAGGCATAAAAGCATATATATATTTATATATTATAGACAACGGTGATCTATTCAACACATCTATTATGGAGATTAACATCATTTTGTACTAGAGTAGGAAGAGACAAGGAACATTGAGCCATTGTTAATTATTACCTGGACGTAAGGTAGTCGTTTCTACTCCGGCCGCCGCTTGCGCAGGTAAGTCCCGACTTTTTTTTTTCTTTTCTTAAATTATGATCTGAAAGTTTTCAACCCTAATAATTTAATTTATTTTAATCCATGGTCAAGTGGTATAGAGTCTTTAAAAAAAATAATCACTTTAACCTACTAACTATCGATTAATTAGCTTAAGTTAAAAAAAATAGTTCAAAATTTCCAAAAATGACCTTCCGGGTCATCACAACAGCCAACCCCAAACCACCTCAATTTCACTACAAAAACCCAACAAAATCCACACAAAATCCTAATAAATCCATGAGAAACAAACCCACACCACCACTGCCTCCCTTCTTCTTTCCCCATTTTCGTGTCTTTTGTTTGTTTTTTCAGGTAGTCAGCAAGTTCAAATATGCATCATAGCATTGCCGGACAACAATCAACAACACCACATCGAGCAACCAGACCTCACCGCAAATACCATCGGTGAACGGTATCCAGCTCACTGCCTTTGTTACATCTTTTTTGATGACTCTGGTATCTCTATTTTGCTTTGTTTTATATTATTTTTTTTGTTAAATTTTCACTTCAGCCTTGTGTTTCTCCAATAAACTACATAAATGTTGGGGTGCCTTGATTTTATTCACTCTATTTTAGATGTTGTTTAATTCTTGTTATGTTGTTGTATGTCTAATTACTGTTGTTAGTAGGTTGGTTTTGCACAATTTCTTTTTCCATTAATTATTATGTCATTCACCACTAACTTAGTAACTTGTTTTATTATTTTGAACTATTATTATATTGTTTAGTTAACTGTGTGTTTAAGTTTTCTACTAAATATGTGTCAATACTATTATTTGATTTTGTTTTATCATTTTGTCTAGTTTTAAAAATTAATTATTATTATATTTCCATGTATCATTCTCACAAAATGTGTGTATTATTTCAGCTATGTTCATTTCCTCATTATTTTTTAGTTGTTGCTCTATTTTATTCACAATTTTGTTACACTTTGATCTAGTTCATCCGTGAGTCATTGTGTTTACTGTTTGTTAGTGATTGCATGTTATTTTATCTTTATAAATTTTATATGATTTTGAATTTGAAATTATTATAAACAATGACCAGTAAAAAAAATCTCTCAGTCAATTTTCAAGGCCTCCCCATTATTAAAGAGGGAAATTTAGTTCAAGTTTATATACATTACTAGTAATGTATAAGTTTAATTAATTACTACTTAAGGTGAAAAGATGGACAAATAACTTTCCCCGACTTAGTGAAGTAATTGTATCAAGTTATAAGATCTAGGGAAAGTGTGCATAATGTCGGCCGATCCTAAGATCAGATATGAGGAGCCGGATGACGAAGCCTCCTTCTAAGATAAAGATGTCTTTGACGCTACTCTCCCAGCAAGAATAAATTTTTGTACTGTGATTTTTTGGTTAGTTCGGTTAGGAGGGACAAAAGAGAGATGATTTCTATCAATCAAAAATATATATTGGCCCCCATGCTCCCACGGTCTTCTTACCGAGGAATAGAAAGAAAGGAATCAGGGCTAGAGCAAGTTGGGTTGGGGTATAGAGACATAAGCGCAGTGGGGGAAACCAAAGACGTGCTCGTACGGTTCATAGAAGGATATGAAAAAGTAGATTCATTGTTGAGAACTTTCACTCCTTTATATTTGAAATATGCCTCCCTAGGAGCATTAAGATCTGCAGCTCAAATGATCCCTAATGAAGTCTCTATTAGCCTTATTCTTATTGGGCGCCTTGTGACCGTGTTTGAATCTGCGAAGGATATTGCTTGGATGTTCCCCTAACTTAAATTTTTTTCTTAGATATAGATAAGTAAATAAAATGGCGAGATCTTGCTTACGCGTCTTGATTCAAACCCTCTTAAGAACTATAAATCTTATTATAAAGAAAGAGAACAACTTACAAAGAATCATTTTTTAAAAAAACTAAAGAAGCTGCTACCTTAATATTGTTAAAAATAAAAGATTGGACCGAGGATATATCAGATGAAATAGGCCTACAAACAAGGCCAACTAGAATAGGAGACAAAACAAAATCAGATTAGACTCGCATCTCCGGCTGAGACTTTGTTACCCTAAACTTGATGCACTCAGTTTCAATATTTTTTCCTTCAAACTCTTTCAAGCCAGGTATCGCTTATATACTCTTCTTTAATTAAATTTTCTTCTCCTTTTATTTGATCAATGGGTTGAATCCTTACAAGATTAATACCACCATCTTATGAAAAGAATAGAAAACAAACATAAACTAGAGGGTTAAATTTATCCATTTATGGCACCGAGAGAAACACCATCGAACAATCTTCTATGGGCGTGTAATCTTACCCCTAAAATTATTGATGTTTCCCTAACGTCTTTGTTCTAGAACTATGGTCTTCTTGATAGCGTAACGACATATACCTCTCGCTGGGTTGGATTTATCCATTATAGAAACATCAATGACTCCAAGAAGGCTTAAGACGCGCTATAAGGATGCTTCTTTCATGGAAATCCTTTTAGGATTTGAATTCGCTAGGCCGACTTAGAGATAAAAAATAACAAAAAACTAGGTAAAAAGATGACACATATGTTTCTTTTCGTATGTGTCAATTATGTAAAGATGATACATAAATAGAGTAAACATCAATTGAAGGGAAATGATATCTCAAGACATAAATAAGGATAAAATAGTCAGAAATCCCTTCTCATGGATGTTTCTTAAGGGGTGTAAAATAAATCACGCGAGATAATATGAAATGTAAGGGTACAAAATAAGATGTGTTAACCAGGCTTTGAGATCGATACAAAATGGAAAGTGGGACTTTCCATAGTAAGAACACTCTATTAGACCTTTTTATGCTTGAAAAAATCCAAGAAAAATTATCAGAATTTAGAAATATAATGTTACTTCAAGATATTTGAGGACTGTCAAACACTTTTCCAAGTTTTAGATATTATAGATTCATCTTTTTAACGGATGAATGTATTTTTTCCACCTTTAATCAGAGGTCTAGAACCCTAAGACCATATTAATTCCTAGTCAGGAGCATTTTTCCCTTCAATAAGTCCTACCTATAATGAGGATTAATCAAACAAATGAGTACGAAATACTAAATAGTTAAACAAGAAAAGTGAGATGTGATTATCAAATAAGAAATAAAGAAACAGAAAGAAAAGAGAGAGAAGAGGAAGTTAAATCGTGAGAAAATTGAATTTCCAAATTGAGAAAAAGAGACTTCTTCAATACAAAACACCACTAAAATATCTAGTGCCATGAGCTATCCCAGCATATTGATGTCTTCTAAGCAAAGTTGTCGATTAACATATCTCCAACACTTTGACGCAATAGTAACATCTGATAAAGGAAACATGTTGTTCCTTCCACACTACTTGATGGCTGAAACTTACTTAGACTTGTAATAAGATCATTTGTTAAGAAGGACCTCACTTGGGAAACCTTAGAGGATGTTATGTCAGGTGCATCCACATATCGAGGTTGATAGGACTCTGGTGGCAAGGATTTTCCACTAGGTGTATGAGGTGTAGGTTTTAGAACCATAAGTTAAAAACATGCTGGATCATCAACTTTTAGAACCTTCCTAATGAAGTCTGAAGGTGGAACCAAGAACATATTGGTTCCACCATCAAGTTTTTCAACCCCAACGCGATCTTTTGAACTCAAGTACCTCGAAAACTTTGCGTATGAGGCAAAATATTTATTAGTATTAGGGTAGAAGAATACAATGTAGAACCCTACAATAGCATCTGAATAATATTTAGCCAAGTTGTATAAACCCATTACGACTGAGAAGTTGAGTACATCTGGACTGCAAAATTAAAAATATCAGCACTTGAATGTAGGTGATAAAATCCATACAAAATAGTTAACTTATATAGAAATTATATGTACTATGCTAATACAAAGAAATATCAAACATGCATATATTCAATGCTAACAACTTCTCTTGACACATTTGGGAATGAGTTGCATAAGAAATTATGCTAAATCATAAGTCTATCTCAGATTTTGTACTTACCCCGATAGGAACACAAACAACATGACACACAAAATTTCTATTCTTGACGATAATGCCACACCATGTATAGTCATGGCCAAAATAGTGTTTTATAGGAGAAACTCTTGCATCACTGATGATGCTGGACTGAGTGCTACAAGACCTAAAGAAACATTTCTACCAAATGGACCTAACTCATATTGTTCATCTAACACATGACCTCAATCACTTGTTGTTTTATGAGGATAAGAACTATCATTTGCCGCATTAATCCTCGATCTTTTAGTTTCCCTTTGAAGTTGGCTAGGATCACTAATTAGTTGTCTTGAAATAACAGGGTGAAACCTGTCTTGCATACTCAAAGGTCTAGGTGGGATGTCAGAACCATAACATGGCAAACATCCTGACACAGTAGAATCTAGCATAAGGAAATTCTAGCCAAATGTATATGTGCTGGTTAAGACACCTATGTTGGCCTCAAATGTATCTCGACGTTTTCCATCTTACTGTCCTGACATCCCAGCTAGACCATTGAGTATACAAGTTAGGTTTCACCGTGTTATTTCAAGACCACTAATTACTGATTCTAGCGAACTTCAAAGGGAATCTAAATGACCGAGGATTGATGGGACAAATGATTGTTCTTATCATCATAAAAGAACAAGGGATCGAGATCCTATGTTGGATGAACAATATGGTTTGGGTCCATTTGGCAGAATGTTTCTTCAGGTCCTATAAGAGTCAGTCAAAAAACAACGGTGATGCAAGAATTTCTCGTAGACAACACGATTTTTTCCATGAGTATATATTGTGTGGTATTATCACCTAGAATGGAACATTTGCATGTCATGTTATCTGTGTTCCTATCAGGGAAAGCATAGAATTTGAGATGTAAGTATGATTTAACAGAATTTCTTATGAAATGCATTTCTAAATTGTGTCAAGAAAAGTTGTTACCACAAAATATGTATGTTTGATCTTTCTTGGGATTAACACATTTTATATAATTCTTATATAAGCTAACTATTTTGTATTGATTTTGTCGGCAACATTCAAGTGCTTACATTTTTTTTTGCAGCCCTAACGTAGTCAACTACTCAACCGAAATAGGATTAGACAAGTTGACTAAACACTATTCAGATGTTGTTGTCATGGCCAAGATTGTGTTCCTCTTGTCTAGTACTGACGAAGATTTTACTTCATACTCAGAGTTTTGGTAACACCCTGGATCTCAAAATTAAGGAAATCCTAGTTTTATGAAAACTGGTTCCAGTACCAACGGAACCACCCATAGGCCGTAGGTAGGGTTCCGTCGTTAATGTCCTCATTTTGATGGTCTCCGATCCTACCCACGGTCGACCAATATGGTCTGTGGTTGGACCTACAAACCATAGGTCTGACCGTAGGTGAGGATCAGCAGCTATTTAAGCAAAAATGGTTGTTGCGTCAACTTCAAACGGTCATATATTTTAGCACAAAATAAATTAGGTGGTACATAATCTATCAAATTAAAGATAATTGAATTCTCTTTCCAACACCACCGAGTTTGATAAAATCCAAGCTCAGAGTAAAAATTTATGCTCGTTTTAGTGAAGCCTTGTTGAGAAGAGCATGAACGACGACCCCAAACGACGGATGGTAGTTCAAACGATGTCCCAACAATCTTGTAGTAGATGGCACTCGTCATTTTAAAATTAGGGTTCTTTTGGTCCATTTCCCTATGCATTAGGCATTTAAACTACGTCGTTTTACTCAGTGTAAGCCTAATAACCTAGTCAGGCATACCCAAAACCCTCATTCTCCAAAAGTCATCCAAATTAGAACGAAAAGAAGAGAAAGAGGCATCAATATCTTTCAAGAACAAGTAACAGTGTTCTTTAAGTTTCAACCCCGAAATCCAAAAGATTTCTCTGTAGATTTTGTCACTAGGTTTTAGAAACCCTAGGTCTAAACAAGATAAGGGGAATCAAGCATCAGACTAAATTCTAGGGACCTAGTGGATAAAAGGAACCCACTAGTGAAATCCCACATACCTGGTGATGAAATTTACGGAGATCATTTGGATTTCAGGGCTAGAAACTTGCAGAACACTACTGCTTGTTCTTGAAAGAAAGTAGTGCCTCTTTCTCTTATTTTTGTTCTAATTTGGATGGGTTTTGTAGAATGAGGGTTCATGGGTATGTCTGACTAGGTTATTAGGCTTAGACTGAGTAAAATGACTTAGTTTAGACATCAAAAGATGTAGTTTAAGTGCCCAACGCATAGGGTAAAGGGGCAAAACGACCCTGAATTAAAAATGATGAGTGCCATCTACTTTAGGAATGACGGGCTATCGTTTGAACTACCAATCGTCTTTTGGGGTCATTGTTCATGTTCTTCCCGATAGGGTTTCACTAAAAAGAGAATAACTATTTACACCAAGCTTGGATTCAAATACCTTTAATTTGATAGGTCATGGGCCACCTAATTCATTTTGGCTAAAAGATATAATCGTTTGAAGTTGACCCAACGACCATTTTCCTCCAATTGGTTGATGACCCTCACCTACAGTCAGACCTACAGTATGTAGGTCCAACCACGAACCGTACTGGTCGATCGTGGGCAGGATCAGAGACCATCAAAATTTTGACCTTAACGACGAAACCCTATCTATGGTCTGTGGTTCTACCCAAGGTTCGTGGGTGGTTCTGTTCGTACTTGCACTAGTTTTTTCTGAAAACTAGGATTTTCTTCATTTTGAGATTTGAGGTGTTACATCATCTCCCCCTTGGGAACATTCATCCTTAAATGAAGTCTAAACAAGCTGAGTATGGAGGGAAGGAGCTGCAATCCCTACCACTAAGTACTAGAAACTGATAAGCTGAAATGCAAGAATGACTTAGGGAGCAAGATAGTGAGACTGAATTACACAAGAGTAAACTGAGAAATTGGAGAGGAGCAACTGCCTCAAGCGAAAACGGAATCGGAAGGAATGAGATGAAGGAACCTATCCATCATGGCTCCTTCTGCTTCCCAAGTAGCTCCCTCTACTGATTGTCTCCTCCACAAAACCTTTACTGAAGCGACTTTCTTATTTCTCAACCTACGAACCTGACGGTCAAGAATTTTAATTAGCACTTCTTCATAAGTGAGGTTGTCCTTCATAGCCACACTCTATAAAGGTATTATCAACGTTGGATCACCCACACACATCTTCAACAAGCAAATGTGAAAGACCAGATGAACCGCTACTAAGTCTGCATGAAACTCTAACTCAAAAGCCATATTACCAAATCTTTTCAGGATTCTGCATATCTAGGACTGAGCTTCCCTTTCTTGCCAAATCTCATCACTTCCTTCATAGGTGAAACCTTGAGGAAAACCCAATCATCAATTTTGAACTCTAAGTCCCTTCTCCTCACATTTGCATAAGACTTCTAACAACTTTGAGTTGTCTTCAGTCGATCTCTAATGAAATGAAAGTTTTCCATAGCCTCATGAACCGAATCTGGCCCAATCAAGGCTGCTTCACCTTCTTCAAACCAACTAATCGGGGACCTGCATCTATGCCCATATAGTGCCTCATACGGGTCCATCTGAATGCTGGAACAAAAGCTATTATTATAGGTAAACTCTATGAGAGGTAGGTGATCCTCCCAACTAACCTTGAAATCAATCACGCATGCTCTCAACATGTCCTCTAAGGCATGAATGGTACACTCTCCTTGACCATCCATTTGTGGTTGAAATGTTATATTGCGATTTACCTGAGTACCGAAACTGAGGACCTCTATCTAAGATGATAGCCAAGGGAACCCATGCAACCTGACTATCTCATTTATGTAGAGTTTGGCGTAGTCCTCCACTAAATCTATAGTCTTGATAGACAAGAAATGAGCGGACTTAGTAACTCTGTCCATTATCACCCAAATGAAGTCACGCTATCTCCGAGTACGAGGTAAACCCATAATGAAGTCCATGTTTATCACTTCCCACTTCCATGTAGGAATGTTAATATCCTGAGTCATACCTTATAGTTTATGATGTTCTACCTTAACATGTTGACAATTAGGGCACTTAGCACAAAGTCTGTTATGTCCCTCTTTATGCAGCTCCACCAAAAGACTTCCCATGGATCACGGTACATCATAATGGCACCTGGATGAATGGAATGTCTAGAGTTATAAGCTTCTATAAGGATTTTTTGCCTCAACTCACCCATATTAAGAACACATAAACGACCCTGGTAACGAAGTACACCATCTCCTCATTGGGAGAAAACCTCAACTTTTGGTTCTGATCCATTCTGAACTATTACCCCACCATCTGATGTGTCTATAAGGCAGACTCCTAAGCGAGCAAGCCGGTAAACATCTTTGGTTGACTCTTTCCTTTCTTCCTCAACATGTGCTATACTACCCATAGACAACCCGCTGAGAGCATCAGCCACTACATTGGCCTTACTAGGATGGTAAAGCACATTTATGTCATAGTCTTTGAGGAATTCAAGCCATCTCCTTTGATGAAGATTCAACTTTTTCTAGGTGAACACATACTAGAGGCCCTTATGATCTTTGAATACATCAACATGAACACCATACAAATAGTGTCTCCAAATCCATAGGGAAAATTCTACGGTTGCACGCTCGAGGTCATTAGTCGGGTAGTTCTTCTCATGGACCTTAAGTAGTCTAGAAGCATAAGCTATGACCTAACCTCGTTGCATCAACACACAACCTAGGTTGACCCTGGATGCATCACAATAAATAACATAATCATCTGAACCATCTGGTAGAGTCAAGATCGTAGCAGTAGTCAACCTAGTCTTCAATTTGACCTTGTTCTAAGTCAACTTGGTCAATGGGGAAGCTATGGATCAAAATCCTTCAACAAATCTCCTGTAATAATCAGCCAAACCCAAGAAACTCTTGATATTAGTTGGAGAGGTAGATCTAGGCCATTGTTGTACTGCCTCAATTTTCTATGTATCCACTAGGATCCCTTCGCTGGATCCACATGATCAAGGAAAGCAATGGACTATAGCTAGAATTCACATTTGTTGAACTTAGCGAATAACTGGAAATCTTTTAGAGTTTGCAGAACAACTCTCTGATGAGTCACATGCTCCTCCTCACTCCGAGAATAAATGAGACGATGACGAATAAGTCCAAATATAGTCTGAACACCTTGTTCATTAAGTCCATGAAAGCTGCAAGAGCATTTGTTAGTCCAAAAGATATAACTAAAAATTCATAATGACCATACTGAGTTCTAAAAGTTATCTTCGAAATGTCACTATATCTAACTCTAAGTTGATGATAGTCGGATTTGAGGTATATCTTAGAAAATCAACTAGCACCCTGAAGTTTGTTGAACAAGTCATCAATCTTGGGGATGGGATATTTATTCTTGATTGTGACCTTGTTCAACTGCCGATAGTCAATGCACATTCTGAGTGAACCATCTTTCTTTTTCATGAACAACACTAGAGCACCCCACGGAGAGATATTAGGTCTGATGAAGCCCTTATCTAGAAGGTCTTTCAACTGCTCCTTCCATTACTTAAGCTTGGTTGGAGCCATACTATAAAGAGGAATCAAAATAGGCTGGGTATCTAGAAGGAGATCTATCCGAAGTCGATTTCTCTTTCAAGAGGAACTCTGGGAAGATCTTGTCGGAAAACTTTTGAAAACTAATTTACTACCGGGACTGACCCAAGAGTTGGGGTTTTAGAGTTTGAATCCATAACCCAGACAAGATGATAGACATGCCCTTAGGAAATCAGTTTTCTAGCCTTAAGGTAAGAGATGGATCGACCCATAGGCACTAGGCTATTACCTTTCCACTCTAAGACTGGCTTATTTGGAAACTGAAACCAAACAATCCTAATTCTACAATCGATTGAGGCATAAAAGGAATGTAACCAATCCATGCCTAGAATGATATCAAAATCTACCATTTCTAACTCTACAAGATCTGCTGAGGTGACTTTCTAAGAGACTGTGACAAGGAAATTTACGTATACCCGTCTAACTATAATTGGGTCACCAACTAGGGTAGACACTTAGAAGGGTTCTGAGAGAGTTTTTGGACTGACACCAAAGTTTATTGTTATATAGGGAGTCACAAAAGACAATGTAGCCCCTGGATCTAACAATGCATAAATATCTAAATGAAAGACTCGTAACATACCAGTGACCACATCAGGAGAATCTTCCTGGTCCTGGCGAACCTGGAGAGCATACAACCTATTTTGCCGTTGACCACCACATGTACCTGATGAATCAACCTACTGAGTTGGGCGACCTACTGGTGCTGCTGGAGCTTTAGACTGAGCCCTGTTGTTGTTGCCTCCTTTCCTCCACCTGGCTGAAGGGCAATCCTTCAACCTATGGCTAGACTAACCACACCCAAAACACCCTTCCTTTCCTGCAAGACACTCACCCAGATGGTTCTTTCAACACTTTGGACAAGTTGGGAAGGTCATGTTGCCTGGAGCACTCCCCTGAGACCTAGAGCCTGATGCCCTACCTTTATGATCCTATCAAAACCTGGGAAATGGAGCAAGTCTGATGAAGGTTCTAGGGTTGTACACCTCTACTGAAACTGTGAGTGATTCCCACCGCCTGACTTTTGTTGTAAGTGTTCATAGTTTCCTGTTTTGGCCTTTTTGTTATCCTTATCTAATTCACTAATCTTATCTCCCTCAAATTACTGAGCATGAGTCATTAGTCAAGAGATATACATATCCCCTAGAAACATCACATTCCTACACTCAGTTTTCACCAGATCGGATACCCCAAACAAGAACTTACTCATTTGTGCCCTTGAATCGGCAACCATGTGTGGAGCATACCTAGAGAGCTGGGTAAACTTCAGCCTGTACTCTTGGATCAACATTGAGCCCTGCTTCAAGTTTATAAACACTTGTGCCTTAGCTTCCCTCATTCCCTTGGGAAGAACCTATCTAGGAAAGCTCCAGTAAAACAATCCCAAGTCGCAGGAGCTGCATCTGCACCCCTGTTATATTTCCAATGAGTGAATCAGATATGTGACACATCCTTAAGTTGGTAGGATGCCAACTCAATACTCTCAGTACCAGCCTCTTTCATTACTCCAAGAATTTTCCTAACCTCATCAATGAAGTTGTATTGGTCGTCACCAACCTTTGACCCTAGAAAGTCAGGAGGATTCATCCAAACAAAGTCTCAAACCCTAGCTACAGTTGATCCATCATTTGTGTTAATAGGAATTGGGACCTACTGATTATTCTGATTGACCACACTCTGAGCCAAGATGATTATTCTGATTGGCCACACTCTGAGCCAAGAGTTGGATCGCATTCCAAAATTCTGCATTCGTAACCTTATGGTTTAGGACCAGAAGAATTACGCTAGCATTGTGTGCATTAGCATTCCATGCATTAGCTCTATGAGGAGGCATGATCTGAAACGCATCAAGACAGATTACAAAGGAGAAGTTGGATCATACCCCCACACGATAAAAATAGCAAAGAAAGTAAAGTTTTTCTTAAAAAACTTCGTAGACTCCTCCTCATAGATGTGGCGCGCTTCATACTCATGAAAGAGACTCTACTTACTGCCTCTTTTAGACATCCTAGGACTCTCAAACCTAATGCTTTTATACCAAGTTTTTCACTCCCCGAGACTACCCTCTTGATGTAAAAAGGGACCTAGGATCACTAGTGACCCTAAGTTAACCCTGTGTCTGGCATATATCAAGCATACTGAAAATAATTGAATAAGGCATGTACTATGCGGAAGCTAAAACAATGGATAACTGAAAGTGGGAAACCACCAACTAGTCTGAATGTATAAATCATACCAAGAGTTTAATAACAACTAAAAGATAAACTTAACAATTCAAGTTGATTCTACTACTATGTCAGAAAAGCCTTTAACTGAGTTGAGTTATTGGGACATGCCCCTAGCTAACTCTAACAAAATGAAAATTGAATGTAAAAACAAAAATGAAAAGCATATCTATTGGCCTCGAAGTATGAGGAATCACCACTGAAGCTGCTAACTGCGGACCGCAAATCGATCTAAACGTGATCTGGATGCTGAGTACCTGAACCTACATCATGAAAGGATGTAGCGCAGAATATGCGTCAGTACTTGGAATGAACTGAGCATGCAAAATATAGATACTAAGCTGACCAAATATATATAAGTTGAACAAAGCATAACTGAGCAATGACATAAATTTAGCAAGAATGTAAATAGTGAAAACATAACTGAAAAGCTAAACTGAATGCAATAACCAAGTGCTAATCATAAAGATGACATGCTAAACTGAATACTGAAGTATATACTGAAAACCTGGTCAAATGCATTAGGAGTGTGACTGTGGAAGCTACTATTAACTGACATAAACCATGTGAGCTAAACATGGAGCCCAATTTATATGCCCCATCGAGAGGACCCAATATACGTTGTCAAGGGTATAAAGGCATGACTGGCATGATCACTAAATCTGAGGCCCAACAGAGGGGACTTATACTCTTACGGGGGCACATAGTTCTGGGACCATAAGGGTACGCTAAACCCTAGTCCAACTCAGTGGTAAGTCTACTCCCAACTGAATATGTATATGACAAAAAAGTAACTGAAATGTTGAATTAGTGAATAGCTCAAAATGCTAACATACAATCTAAGAATGCAACATTTATATACTGATAATGTAACATTCAAAATCTCAAGCAAGATTATTTGTTCAACTGACCTAGCAAGTATAATTCGCACACTAAGAGAATTTATACAAACTAGGGTTCTAAGTTTCATACAAGGAATTAAGAATTCTTTCCAAGAATAAGCTATTTCGATTTAGGATACTACAACAACTAACTCACAGTAAATATCCAAGGTTTTAGAAACCTTAGGTCTAAACAAAATATGAAGAATCAAGGAACTAGCTGAATTCTAGGGACCTAGTGGATGAAAGGAACCCACTAGTGAAATCCCACATACCTGGTGACGAAATTTACAGAGATATATTTTGGATTTCGGGGCGGAAACATGAAGAACACTGTTGCTTGTTCTTGAAAGAAACTGGCGCCTCTTTATCTTTTTTGCATATAATTTGGATGACTTTTAGAGAATGAGGTGTTGGGTATGTCTGACTAAGTTATTAGGCTTAGACTGGGTAAAATGACGTAGTTTAGGCATCAAATGACGTAGGTTAAGTTCCCAATGCATAGGGAAAAGGACCAAAATGGCTCTGACTTAAAACTGACAAGTGCCAAACCAATTGTCATTTGGGGTCGTCATTCATGATATGCCCGACAAGGCTTCACTTAAACAAGCATAACTTTTTACTTCAAGCATGGATTTTAGCAAACTCGATGGCATTGGAAAGAGGATTCAATTATCTTTCATTTGATAGGTCATGGGCCACCTAGTTAATTTTGTGCTGAAAGATATGACCGTTTGAAGTTGACCCAACATTTATTTTCCTCCAATTGGTTGATGACCCTCACCTACGGTTGCTAGGTCCAACCACATACTATACTTGTAACAGCTCGGAACTCAAACTTAGAAAATGTAGCAGAAAAATGCCAAAACCAGTGAACCACGGCACGGTTCATAAACCGTGAAAGGGACCATGGTCCATCGACCTGCCCGTGGTCTCAGCACCCTCCCACCAAAGGTGGACCACCTCACGGTCCGTGTTGGTGCTTGTGAAAATTAGATGGAATCCACCAGGCTTTTGGCCCTTCACGGGCCGTGGTATCGATGACGAGACATGGTGGCTCCCACAGAATTTGACCAGTGCAGCCCTTAGCCCAGGTGAAGGACCACGACGACCTTTACATTCCGTGATCCTTCACACTGTCTGTGATATGGTCCGTAGTAGGGTGACCCAGATCCAACAGCTAGTGGACCAAGGATCACGACCGACTTCACGGTCCGTGGTCCCTTTGACGGCCCATCATAAGGGTCGTGGTCAGCCAGTTATACCTTTAAGTCAAGGGTCATTTGGTCTTTCCCCTATGCGTTGGATACCTAAATTACGTCCTTTAACCCCTAAACTATGTGTTTTTGGTTAGTTTTAGCCTAGTAAGCAAATTAAAACCTAACCTAATAAATTATTCACCAAAAAATCATCAATCTTAGAACAAAATAGAGAAGAAAAGTTGAGCACCCTTCGTTCAAGAACGCAACGAGTTTCCATTAATTCCAGCCCCGAAATTGAAAGATTTCTCCGTGGAATTCGTCACCAGGTATGTGGGATTCACTAGTGGGTTCCTTTCACCCATTGGGTCCCTAGAAATCACTCAGATTCTTAATTCCCTTAATATTATCTAGACCTAGGGTTCCTTGAATGTTAAGAAATTGTTGGGTTTTAGCTGTTAGAATGATCCAAATCAGATTATCCTATTATTGCTTAGTTCTTGTATGATATTCAGAACCCTAGCTATGTAGTTCTTTTAGTTCATAAATTACAAATGCTAGATCAGTTATTTCAGATATACATGCCTCACATTTGAATGTTTCAATATCAGTACATTAATTTTGCATTTTCAGTTAGCATGTCAGTATGTTGATCTCTTCAATAATATAGAAATTCAGTCATAAGTTGTTAATTACATAATCTATTGGGAGTAGCTTAATACCTAGTGGACTAGGGTTAGTCACCCTCAAGTCCCATAACTACGTGCCTTGTATGTTGTAAGTCCCCTCTGTGGGCATCATTTTAGTGATCACGCCAGTCATGCCTCTGTACCTCTGGCAGGGTATATTGGGTCCTCTCAATGGGGTGTATACATTGGACTCCACATTAAGCTCATGTGGTTTTATGTTGGTTATTATTAGCTACCTTATAGTAAGATTCCATTTCATTCACCACATTATCAGTCACAGTTCAATAATCAGTCTTAGTATGTTATAAACTTGGTCATTAAATTCAGTTATTTCATGCTCAGTATTCTCAGTTTAGTATCATACTTATCTCTTACCATTGCTCAGCTATATGATTTTGTTCAGTTATGGTTATATTTAAGCTTTTCTCTATCATGAATGCTCAGTACCATTCAAGTGTCGACGTATACTCTGCACTACATCTTCTCGTGATGTAGGTTTAGGTTCTCAGCTTCCAGATAATGCATAGATTGGTTCTCGATCTTCAGCTCAAGAGTATCAGTGGTGAGTCCTCATGCTCCGAGGACGATATACATGTTTCCTTTGTGTTTGTTTTTCAGTTTTAGTTTTTGCTAGATTTAGTTGGGGCATGTCCCATCACTTCTAGTAAGTTAGAGGCTACTTTCAGACATTGTTAGAATCAGCTTTAGTATTTTAGTTTGACATTTTAGTTGTTGTTGAACTCTCAGTACTTATATATTCAGATTTAGTGTGGGTATTCCCCATCATTTCAGATTATTTATTGACTAGCTTCCGCACAGTATTCATTGATTCAGTATATGATTAAGTATGCTTATGATATGCCAGCTGGGTTAGCTTGGGATCACTCATGATCCTACGTCCCGTGTCCGCGTCCTGGGTGTAGCTTCGGGGACTGACAAACTTGGAGTGATGCAAGTGACTTGTAATGATAGGGTAGAGTTGGCATCCTATCATCTTAAGGATGTAGCTCACATCTAGTTTACTCAATGAAAAGAAAACAGGGTCCAAATGCCGATCCTGTCACTTGGGAATGCTTTGGTGAGACTTTTCTTGACAGGTTCTTCCCAAGAGAGTTGAGGGAGGCAAAGGCTCAGGAGTTCATGTATTTGAGGCAAGGTAACATGACTGTCCAAGAGTATGAACTTAAGTTCACCCAACTCTCCATGTATGATCCTTACATGGTTGTCGATTCCAAGGCTCAAATGAACATTTTTTTGTATGGGGTATCCGACTTAGTGAAAACAGAGTCTAGGAATGCTATGTTGCTCAAAAATATGAACATCTCTAGGCTCATGACTCATGCTTAGCAGATTGAGGGAGATAAGCTTAGGGTACAGGCTAAGGATCATAAGAAGGCTAGAATAAGAAACTACGAGTATTCTCAACAAAACTCGGTGGTGGAAATCGCTCGTAGCTTAAGCAAAAGTCTTCAGCTCCAGCACCTTCATCAGCTAGTGTTCCATCCTCCAAGTTCCGATAGGATCATAAGGGTAGGGCATCAAATTCTAAGTTTCAAGGAAGTGTTTCAGGCACCAGAAACTACCAAACTTGTCCAAAGTTTGGTAAGAACCATCCGGGTGAGTGTCTTACAAGAAAGGAATGATGTTTTAGGTGTGGTCAGTCTGGCCACAGGTTGAGAGATTGTCCTTATGCTAAACAAGGTCAAAGAGGTAACAATGGTAGAGCACCGTCTACAACTTCAGTTGCCCCAATAGGTCACCCCACTCAGTAGGGTAACTCATCTGGTAGTGGTGGCGGACAGCGCCAAAACAGGTGGTATGCTCTCCAATTTTTGACTTAATGTTTATGCTTTGTTAGATCCAAGGGCTACTCTTTCCTTTGTAACTCCTTATATAGTAGTCAATTTCAATGTTAGTCTAGCAACTCTCTCAAAACCCTTCTTAGTCTCTACTCCAGTCGGTGACCCTGTTATAGCTAGACGGGTATATAGAAATTGTCGTGTCACAGTCTCCCAGAAAGTCACCTCAGCAAATCTTGTAGAGTTAGAAATGTTAGACTTCGATATCATTCTGGGCATGGATTGGTTACATTCTTGTTATGCCTAAGTCGATTGTAGGACTAGGATTTTTCGTTATCAGTTTCCAGACGAACCAATCTTAGAATGGAAGGGTAGTAGCTTAGCGTTTATGGGTCAATTCATTTCTTACCTTAAGTCTAGAAAGATAATTTCTAAGGGTTATCTCTATCATCTAGTTAGGGTTAAGGATTCAAGCTTTGAAACCCCAACTCTTGAGTCAATTCTTGTAGTTAATGAGTTCCCTGAAGTGTTTCCACATGATCTTCCCGAAGTCCCTCCCGAAAGGGAAATCCATTTTGGAATTGATCTCCTTCCAGATACCCAACCTATTTCTATTCCTCCTTACCGAATGTCTCCAGCTGAGCTTAAGGAATTGAAAGAGCAGTTGAAAGACCTTCTAGATAAGGGTTTCAGCAGACCTAGTATTTCCCCATGGGGTGCACCAGTGTTGTTCGTGAAAAATAAAGATGGTTCTCTCATAATGTGCATTGACTATAGGCAGTTGAACATGGTCACAATCAAATAATAAGTATCCTATCCCTAGGATTGATGACTTGTTTGACCAACTTCAGGGTGCTAGTCATTTCTCAACGATAGACCTCAGATCCGGTTATCATCAGCTAAGAGTCAGAGATAGTGACATCCAGAAAATAGCCTTCGAAACTCGGTATGGTCATTATGATTTTGTAGTTATGGCATTTGGACTAACCAATGCTCCAGCAGCTTTCATGGATTTAATGAACAGAGTGTTTAAGTAGTATTTCGACTTGTTTGTTATCGTCTTTATTGATGATATCCTCATTTACTATAGGAATGAGGAAGAACATACGTATCATTTGAGGGTTGTCCTGCAAACTCTCAAAGATCGCCAGTTATTCGCTAATTTTAGCAAACGTGAGTGTTGGTTGCAATTTGTTGCATTCCTTAGTCATGTTGAGTCTAGCGAAGGGATCCGAGTGGATTCTCATAAAATAGAAGCAGTGAAACAATGGCCCAGACCTACCTCTCCTATAGATATCAAAAGTTTCTTGGGTTTGGCTGGTTATTACATAAGGTTCATGGAAGGATTTTCATCCATAGCCTCTCATTTGACTAAGTTGACTTAGAAAAAGGTTAAGTTTCAGTGGTCAGATAATTGTGAGAAAAGATCCAGAACTGAAAACTAAGTTGACTATAGCTCCCGTTTTGACTCTACTAGAAGGTTTAGACGGTTATGTTATCTATTGTGATGCATCCAGAGTTGGCCTAGGTTGTGTGTTGATGCAGCGAGGTAAGGTTATATCTTATGCTTCTAGACAACTTAAGGTGCATGAGAAGAACTATCCAACTCATGACCTTGACCTTGCAGCAGTGGTGTTTTCGTAGATGTGTTCACAGACCATAAGAGCCTTCAGTATGTGTTCACCCAGAAAAAGTTGAATCTTAGCCGAAAGTGATGGCTTGAGTTCCTAAAGGATTATGATACGAGTGTGCATTACAATCCTGGTAAGGCTAATGTAGTAGCAGATGCTCTTAGTAGACTATCTACGGGTAGTGTAGCACATGTTAAGGAAGAAAGAAAGGAACTGGTGAAGGATGTTCACAGACTTGCTCGCTTAGGAGTTCGTCTTATGAGCATATCAAATTGTGGTGTAACAGTTCAGAATGGGGCAGAATCTTCAATGGTAGCGAAAGTTAAGGAAAAGCAAGACAATGATTCGATATTACTTCAACTAAACGGTGCAGTCCATCAGCAGAGAGTTGAGGTTTTCTCCCAAGGAGGAGATAGTGTGCTTTGCTATCAGGGTCGATTATGTGTTCTTGATGTGGGTGAGTAGAGACAGTAGATTCTTGCAGAATCCCATAACTCCAGGTATTCTATTCATCCAGGTGCCACTAAGATGTACCATGATCTGCGAGACGTCTTTTGGTGGAATGGCATGAAGAGGGATATAGTAGATTTTGTGGCTAAGTGCCCTAATTGCCAGTAAGTGAAGGTAGAACATCAGAAACTAGGAGGTATGACTCAAGAGATCAACATTCCTACTAAGAAGTGGGAAGTGATCAACATGGACTTCATCATAGTTTTACCTCGTACTCGCAGACATCATGACTCCATTTGGGTGATACTTGATAGATTTACTAAGTCTACGTGCTTTTTGTTGGTTAAGACTACAAATTCGCGGAGGACTACACCAAGCTTTAAATTAATAAGATAGTTAGGTTGCATGGGGTTCCTTTGTCTATCATCTCAGATAGAGGTCCCCAGTTTACCTCTCATTTTTGGAAGTCTTTTCAGAAAGGACTTGGTACTCAGGTTAATACTAGCACAACATTTCACCACATACGATGGCCAGGCAGAGCGTACCATTCAGACCTTAGAGGATATATTGAGAGATTGTGTGATCGATTTCAAGGGTAGTTGGGATGATCACTTCCTCTTATAGAGTTCTCCTACAGTAATAGCTATCGTTCCGGCATTCAGATGGCCCCTTATGAGGCATTGTATGGGCGTAGATGTAGATCTCCAGTTGGTTGGTTTAAAGTAGGTGAAGCAACCTTGATAGGGCAAGATTCAGTTCATGATGAAGCTATGGAGAAAGTGCAACTCATTAGAGATAGATTTAAGACAGCCCAGAGTCGCCGGAAGTCCTATACAGATGTAAGGAGAAGGGATTTAGAGTTCCAAGTTGATGGTTGGGTTTTCCTGAAAGTGACACCTATGAAGGGGGTGATGAGATTAGGCAAGAAAGGGAAGCCCAGTCCTAGATATGTATTCCCTTACAAGATCTTGAAAAGATTTGGTAAAGTGGCTTACTAGTTAGAGTTGCCAGCAAAACTAGCTACAAGGCATCCGGTTTTTCACAGTTCATTGTTAAAGAAGTGTGTGGGTGATCCAGCATCTATTTGTAACACCCCAGAAATTCTATGACTTAAGTTAGAGCCTCATCTTATGAATAATGACTTAAAAATAGTCAAAATGATGTTTATAAACCTAAACTAATGTAATTGACTTGGTTTGGAAGAGTAAAAGTCCAAACGTCAAGAAACGACCTCCGGAAACTAGAAAAGAATGTGTTCTAGTGTGTCCTTAGGTTTTGGGCAGGTTTGGGAGTGTCGTATGATGGTATAATCTTGTAAAAAGGGTTAAAATAGGTAACTATATGTTTATAGTGTCAAAACATTCGAATACGATGCCCTGGGGCCACCCTAAGGGGACCAGAGGAGGACCCCAACCTTGGCCAAGCAAGCTGCCAAGGCAGCTTACAGATTGCACTTGGAGGGAATAGTTATGCATCGCGCACTTGCTCACACAAGGAGAAAATAAACAGTCGCGACGCGGTCATGTCGCGGACTCTACTATCTCAAAATTTAATTCCAAATATCTTCAAGGAACAGCTCCACGATGAAAATACAGAAATTCAGAAATCTATTTTTACTTCATTAAAGAGTCCATTTAAGTGAGGGGTATTTAGGGTACTTTAGGGGACATGTATATAATGATTTTTAAGTCAATTTACCTCACTTTTATCACTCAAACACAAAACCGCAAAGATCTAAACCTAAAGTTCCTCGTTTTCTCTACTCTCTCTCTCTTCTCAAGAACTCCATTGAAGAAGATTGGAACCTCAAGAAGAATACCAACTCTCCAAGGTTTCAACTTGGATTTTCGTGGTTAATTCATCTATAAGGTATGGTTGCTTATCACTCTTGGAATTCCTTTCCCCAAGAGGCCTCTTCAAGATGAATTTCAAAATCTCCAATTTCTAGGTTTCAATCCAAAAATGTGGGTCTTCTTTCTAAAGTGAAATTGATGTTATAAACTGACTTTGATTGATGTTAGATGAACAATTATGGATGAATTTATCTTGTATTGGTGGTTTCTTGAAGAATTCCCCATGAGACCCATGTTTCTCCTTCTTTTCCTAATTCTAACCGTAGTTTGTATTAGATATTGATTGAAGGCTATGAATTGAATGTGATGATATGTAATTCATGTTTGTATGATGATTATACCCTAGGTTATGTATAATTTCTATGAAATTAGGGTTGAGTCTTTGAATGAAGCCTTGAAGGCTATGAAGGGAATATGTCAATTGCTTATATTGATGTTGATTATGTTATTACTTCATGAATTACCTTGTATTATGTATTGGTTATGAATTTCTTGGTAATTGAAGTATGGATGTCCCACGAAGGGCAAGAAGGATGAAGGTTGGTTCTTCTTTGAACTCAAGTATGAAAGGTGAATTACTTAGATTGTAATGATGCTATACCTAATGTGTTATTGTGGTGTTGATGACCTAGTTTCCTCTTCCTCAACCCTCTACACTTGAATTAGCAATGAAGTATGTATGTATATTATGGTTTGATTGCTATATGATTGAAAGGTAGTTCTCATGATTGTAGTGTAATGTAAAGTGAAAGGTTTACTCACTTGCTAAGTGTCTCTAAAGTGAAAGGATTGTTACTCACTTATGAACACATATGAGCTATTATGTTAAGATGTCTATATAAGATTATAGTAAAGGCTAATGTGAACTTATGTGATGACTAAAGATGATTACAAAAAGGTATCAGATGCTTATCACTGAAAGGGCATGTAAATGAGATGGGGGTCTCATGTTTAGTAAGTCCGGCTCCCCCATGGGTTTCCTCATGTTTAGCAAGTTTGGATTACCTACGGTATGTGTTGTCTCATGAGATGGAAACTCCCATGTTTAGTAAGTTAGGGTTTCTAGAAGCAATCTTCTTGACCCTTAACTATGTGCCCACATAGGACTCTAGCTTAGTGGATCCACCTAAATAGCTATGTACGAATGGTTACACCTTAGGTAAGTGTTAACCCTCTCTTTTCGATGTGGGAGTAGAACACCGGATTCCATGTAGCTCTCATGGTCTATGTTGGTTATTGCAATATTTCCCTAATGTAAAAGTAAATGAAGGTATGAAAGGTGTGAACTCTTACTAGGGCTTTCTTAAGGGTTTCTACATAGTGTAAGGGAGGGTATGGGACTTCTCTTTCACATTGCACTTGTGGGATCCTAAGAGATGGTTGTAGTAGTGTTCTCTTATGATTATGATTATTATGATTTATGAATGTCGTAATTTATGAGGAAATATGATCTTATGAATGTATGCATGAAGTAGGTTGCTTAATGTGATAGCTTTGAATAGGGTTATGGGGTTCTATTCTTTGCATTGCACTAGTATTGCTTGGGCTGTCTACATGTTGGGATGATATTATGTTGGTTTGGACTATGATACTTAATTTGTGTGCATATTGGATTTACTTGGCAAAAAGCATGTTTTGAATAAAATGTCCTTTATGCATGTTTCAATGGTTTTTATGCATAGTAGCCATACTTAGTATGTGTGTTGTACTAACCCATATTTTCTCCCTTTTCCCAAACATTTAGGTTCGAGCCGTTGAGGATTCAAGCTGACTTCTCAAGACACTTGGAGTTGTTTCCCCAAGTTGGTGAGTCCTCAAGTCCGAGGACAAGACCCTATGATCTAGCTTCTATGTTTAGTTCTTTGCTTATATTGAAAGACATTGTTGTACTCCCTATTTTCAAGACTTCTTATTGATGTAAGGGCTAAGTCCCATTTTCGATACTTCTATGTCTAGATGGTGCATTGTGACGAAGTTAGATTCTACATTTCATGTATGAAGTGAAGTTGAACTTCCAAAGTAAAAGTTTTACATTTTTCGTGATTTTATTCTATGATACATGTTATGATGAATGTTAAGGGTTTGTATAAGACCTCTTCGAGGTCGAATACGCCGGTAACGACTAGGGGGTGCTCTCGGGTCATTACATTATTGTACCTTTAGAAAGTGTGGTTGTGTAGGATAGTCTCACTTATGAAGAGGTACCAATTGAAATTCTTTATCTTCAGGTTCGAAGGTTGAGAAACAAAGAAGTCGCTTCAGTCAAGGTTTTGTGGAGAAGTCGTAGAGGGAGCTACTTGGGAAGCTGAAGAAGCTATGAAGGCCAAGTATCATCATCTTTTTCCTTCTAACTCCATTACAGCTTGAGGTAATAGTTCCTCTCTAGTTTTTCAGTCATTCATGCGTAGCTTCAGTCTTAGTATCATGTTCCTTCAGTTTTTACTTGCATTTTCCGTGTATTTGCATGTTCTTTGAACTTAGTTAAAAAAGAAATCAGTTCTAGAAATTACTAACAGGGTTTCCAGCTCTTTCCCTCCCCATCCAACTAGTTTAGACTTCATTCGAGAATGAATGTTCCCAAGGGGGAGATATTGTAACACCTCAGAACTCACAATTAGAAAATGTAGCAGAAAAACTCTAGATCCAATGAACCACAAAAGGGTTCACGGACCGTGAAAGGGACCACGATCCGTCGACTTGCCCGTGGTCTCAGCACCCTTACAGTAGAGGAAGACTACGGATCCCTTCACGGGCCATGGACCACCTCACGGTCCATGATGGTGCTCGTAAAAATCATATGGAATCCACCAGGCTTAAACGTCAGAACACAGGGCCCTTCACGGGTGTGGTCTCGACGATAAGTTGTAGTGTCTCCCATAGAGTTAGACCAGTGCAGCCCTTAGACCAAGTGAAGGACCACGAGGACCTTCACGGTTTATGATTCTTCACATAGTCTGTGAAGTGGACCGTAGTAAGGTGTCCCATATCCAGTAGCTACTGAACCAAGGACCACGACCGGTTTCACGGTCCATCGTACTTTGACGGCCCACCATAAGAACCATGGTCATCCGGTCAGACCTTTAAGTCAGGGGTCGTTTGGTCTTTTCCCCTGTGCATTGGACACCTAAATTACGTTGTTTCACCCCTAAACTACGTGGTTTTGGTCAGTTTTAGCCTAGTAAACAAATTAGAACCTAACCTAATCAACTATTCAACAAGAATTCATCAATCTTAGAGCAAAATAGAGGAGAAAAATCGAGCAGCCCTAGTTCAAGAATGCAACGAGTTTTCATCAGTTGCAGCCCTGAAATCAAAAGATTTCTCCATGGAATTTGTCACCAGGTATGTGGGATTTCATTAGTTGGTTCCTTTCACCCATTGGGTCCCTATAATTCAGTCAGATTCTTGATTCCCTTAATATTATCTAGACCTAGGGTTCCTTGAATGTTAAGAAATTGTAGCCTTTTAGTTGTTAGAATGATCCAAATCAGATAATCATGTTATTGCTTAGTTTTTGTATGATATTCAGAACCCTAGCTATGTAGTTCTTTTAGTTCATGAATTACACATGCTAGGTTGGTTATTTCAGATATACATGCCTTAGATTTGAATGTTTCATTATCAGTACATTAATGTTGCATTTCAGTTAGCATGTCAGTATGTTGAGCTATCCAGTATTACAGAAATTCAGTCATAAATTGTTAATTACATAATCTATTGGGAGTAGCTTAATACCGAGTGGACTAGTGTCAGTCAGCCTCAAGTCCCATAACTACGTGCCCCATAGGTTGTAAGTCCACTTTGTGGGCATCATTTTAGTGACTACGCCAGTCATGCCTCTATACCTTTGGCAGGGTATATTGGGTCATCTCGATGGGGCGTATACATCGGACTTCATATTTAGCTCATGTGGTTTTATGTCAGTTATTTTTAGCTCCCTTACAGTCAGATTCCATTTCATTGATCACATCATCACTCACAGTGCAGTATTCAGTCTCAGCATGTTATAAACGTGGTCATTACATTCAGTCATTTCATGTTTAGTATCATATTTATCTCTTACCATTGCTCAGTTATATGCTATTTTTCAGTTATGGTTATTGTTCAGCTATACTCTATCCTGCATGCTCAGTACCTTTCGAGTACTAACGCATACTCTACGCTACATTTTCTCGTGATGTAGGTTTAGGATCTCAACTTCCGGATCACACATAGATCGGTTCCTGATCTTTAACTCAACAGTATCAGTGGTAAGTCCTCATGCTCCTAAGACGATATACATGTTTCCTTTATTTTTGTTTTTAGTTTCAATTTTTGCTAGATTTAGCTGGGGCATGTCCCAGCACTTCTAGTCAGTTAGAAGCTATTTTCAAACGTAGTTCGAATCAGCTTTAGTATTTGAGTTTCACTTTTCAGTTGTTATTGAACTCTCAGTATTAATATACTTTGATTTAGTATGGGTATTCCCCATCATTTCAGATTATTTATTGACTAGCTTTTGCACAGTATTTATTGATTCATTTTATTATCAAGTATGCTTATGATATGCCAGCAGGGTTAGCTTGGGTTCACTCGTGATCCTAGGTCCCGTGTCCACGCCCTGGGGGTAGCTTTGGGTAGTGATAGTACTGGTCGATTGTAGGTGGGAGAAGAGACCATCAAAATCTGGACCTTAACGACGGAACCCTACCTACGGTCTGTGGTTTAACCTATGGTCCTTGGGTAGTTCCGTTGGCACTAGCACCAGTTTTTCTGAAAACTAGGATTTTCTTCATTTTGAGATCTGAGGTGTTACACTCTTAGTTCATGAATTATATTTGCTAGGTCAGTTAAATAGAAAAATCATGTTCCAGATCTTGAATGTCACATTCACAAGATATAAATGTTGCATTCTCAGTTAGCATGTATATATTTTGAGCTATTCAGTGTTTAGTGCATTTTAGCTTCATATGTATTCAGTTGGGAATAGACTTAGCACCGAGTTGAACTAGGGTTCAATGTAGCCTTATAGTCCCAAAACTATGTGCCCGTGTAGGATTATAAGTCCCCTCTATTAGGCATCAGTATTAGTGATCACGCCAGTCATGCCTTTATACCCCTAGCAAGGTATATTGGGTCCTGTCGATGGGGCATATACATCGGACTTCGCATTTAGCTCATGTGGTTTATGTTGATTAATAGTAGCTCCCACAGTCAGACTCTTAGTGTGTTGACTAGGTTTTTAGCAATTACTTCAGTATACATTTCAGCATGTTATCTTCATGATTAGTACTTGGTCATTGCATTTAGTTTAGTTTTAAGTTATATTTCAGTATCTATATCCTTATTCAGATTATATCATTGCTTAATTACACATTGTTCAGCTTATATAATTTGTTCAACTTAGTATAACTATATCCTTCATGCTCATTACATTCCAAGTACTGACGCATACTCTGCGCTACATCCTTTCAAAATGTAGGTTCAGGTACTCAGCATCCAGATCACGCCTAGATCAATTCTCTATCCAACTTCAGCAGCTTCATTGGTTAATCCATATTTTTTGAGGACAATAAACATGCTTTCATTTTAGTCAATATATTTAGTTTCAGTTTTGTTAGAATTTGTTGGGGGCATATCCCAGCAACTCAACTCAGTTAGAGGCTTTTCAGACATAGTAGTAGATTCAGGTTGAGTTGTTAAGTGGTTGTTTCAATTATCACTAAACTCTTAGTATATTTTATATATATTCACACTAGTTGGGTTTTTCCCCATGTTAAGATATCCATTGTTTTAATTTCTGCAAAGTACATGATTTTCTTAGTTATTTTTAGTATGTTCATAATATGTGAGTTTCAAGGTTAGCTTAGGGTCACTCCTGATCCTAGGTCACGTGTTACGTCAAAGGGGTAGCCTCGAGGCGTGAAAACTTGGTATCAAAGCATTAGGTTCAAGAGTCCTAAGGTGTCTAAAATCAGCACTAAGTAGAGTCTCTTTCATGGGAGTGAAGTGATAAGTCCACAATTTGGACTCATTTAGGGATTTTTTTGGATAGGTTTAGTGTACTCAAATGCTTATTTTGTGCCAATAACTGATGTAAAATCCATGTTTTCTAGGTATTTGGATTGAGGAACAAAACATGGACACTAATGATAAAAAAAAAACAAGGCAGCTGAAAGAACGAAGAAAAGAAGGCATGTTGATCGCCTAATCCATTGGGTGAGTCACTGAGTGCCAATACCTCGCCTAAAGTTCCAGTGTGCCAAGCCTTGAAGGAGAAAATCAAGTCGGCAAGAGAAATGAGCAGTCGGCGTGTCACCGAATAGTTCTGTGATGCAGTGTTGGATCGCCTAAAGTTACAGAACTTAAGGATGCTGAACGCCAACGCAAAAAGGCGATGGAACTGACCAAAGGGCGGATCGCCGAGTTGATCGGCGAGCCTGACTTACATTTTTGGCAACTATAAATACATTTTTGATAAATACATTTTTGAATTCTTAGTTTAGTATTAGTTTTCATAATATAGAATTTTTGAGTTAGAACTCTGAGTTTGAAGAAAACTTTTCCTTTGCTTTGAAGAATTAAAGTTCAATTTTTGAGAAATTGGAAGTTGGTCTTTCAGATTCTTCAATTTGGACCTTCGTAAAGATGAATTTAATCTTACCCAGTTGATGAAAACACAATTTGGTAACGATTTCTATCTTTTTATGATGTCTAGCTAAAACCTCAATTCTTGGGGTGTGATTATGTGATTATGGGTAGATTTAGCTTATGAGTATTGCTAATTGATAGTTTAAATGTTGTTTAGAAGTGATTTCAATCAGTAATTGTGGTTTAATTTAAAGGTTTATAGTTGCAAATGCAATTCTACCTTCGGGTTTTTGGCTTGCTCGAAAGAGAGGTTTTAAAACCAAGATTACTGAATTGATTGTCTGTGGATATTGGGTTGTCATGGGTTCAACTCGAGAGAGTGAATCCTAAACCCTTTTCCACACATTTAGCTCGAGAGAGTGAATGGACTAAAGTGTAGGATGTTCTTAATTGATGTTTGTTGATGTTCGAGACAAACCAACTTAATACGGGGTAAGTTGTTCAAGAGAAAGCTTATCCCCACTAAAGTCTAGCTTATTCGCTGATTTACAGCTATTAGTTGCAATCACCCATTTGTGTACCTTAGCCTATAATCCAATCACATCCCAAGAACCCATCTCATTACTTGTTAATTCGTGTTATTTGTTGTTGTTGTAGTTGATAATTACAATTAAAACCCCCTTGTTATTTGACACTTGTGTCACCTCTTAACTTGAATTATGTTTTTATTCGTAAATATCTATTCCTATGATTGAGTTGAACATATTCGTACTTTGCTCTTGATTCTCAAACACGTACCACTCCCTATGGGGTTAGACCCCAACTCATTTAGTTGGGTTATATTACTAACTAACGATCGTTGATGATTAGTATTGGATGAAGTGTCTTTGAAACGTTATTAATCAAAATGGCGCCGCTGTCGGGGAGTGGTGTTGGTTAAGAATCTTTAGCTAAGTTGAATTTTGTTCTTGATTAGTTATAGTTGAATCTACTTACTTTCAGTTTTGGTTTTCGTGTTGCCTGTTTAGAGCAGAATAAAGGAGCATGTCTTGTAACAATAGTGACCAAATGGACCTCTCTCCTTTGAAAATGATGATTTATAGGGATAACATCCTAAGTTTCAGGCAAATAGAGGATGAGTCAATCCATGAGTTGTGGCTGAGATTTAAGTTCTTATTGTTGCAGTGTCCAGCTCATGGAATCTCAGATAACATGCTATTGGACTACTTCTATAGAGGTCTTGGTCCGGAAAACAGAGGAGTGGCTGACCAAATGTCTCTGGGGATCTCTCACGACTACCCTATTCTATAGCAGCCCAGCTGCTTGATCACATGGCCAATACCAACAAGGAGACTGAGAAGGACCAGAGCTTGGCCACACTATTAACTCAGCTGGATCTAGTGGCCAAAAGATCTTGGATTTGGAAGCACCAGACAAAAAGAAAGACCAGTACATTCCCCCTCACGAGCGTATAAAGCCTAAGGTGTACGAGGGTGGACAAATAGAAGAGATACTCTCTCTCATTCTTCACAAAGTTGAAGATCACGACAAAGTGTTGAATGAGATAAAAGAAAATGTCTCACTGCTGAATGAGATGATTGCTTCCCATTGCATATTTGCTCAGCTGCTGGAGACCCAAATGGGTCATGTGTTGTCTCGTATCTACCCCACAAATCATGATTGAGTGGGGAATTCATGCCACGACATTAACTAAGGCACTTCTTGGGAGGCAACCCAAGTGCTTATTGCTTTATTTTGGTTTTAGAAATAATCGTGTGTTGATTTTGCAGGTTGAAGTGTAGAATGTGTTTGAAAAGTGCAGGTTGGCGAGCTGAAAGTCCAGTCGACAACTCACCAAAGAGGTCAATGAGCCAGACTTGGACCGCCATTGGACTCAAGACATTTTTTTAATTGGAGGCTATAAAATTCGGTGAGCCCAGGAGCTGATTGGTGAATCACCGATCGGGTTGGCGATCACGACTTTGTCCGACATTCGGACCCCCACAATAACTGGAGGTCCTATAAAACTTGGTGAGGTAAGTGCCCACTCGGCGTGTAGCCGAATGGGTCGGCGAGTAAGACTAATGTCGCCGAATGGGCGAGAAATGGACGGTTTTTAAAGGCCAAAGTCTTAAACTTTCAAACTCTTTCACTTTCCCTCACTTTTGAACTTCCCAAAATCACACCCACACAATATTTTTCCATATTTCTTGCATTTTTATCACATTTTAGTCGCCTTATTTTTGTTTGGATTTGGATTACTTTGCCACCTAGCATTTCAAAGTTTTTATTCGACATCTAAGGTTGGTTTTCTGAACCCCAAATCTGTATTTAGCAATTTTTACTCATTTGCAATTGATTTTGTCTTAGTGATGTGTGTTGGGCCTCTTTGATTGTAATTGCACTTGTGTGTGCCTATTTTAATTTGAATACATTACCTGTAATGTCTATATTATTGAATTTCAGAGTTTGTCATGCCTTAAAATTGATTAAACTTGTGGGGTTGTGCTTGCATGTTGTTGAGTCTAGTCGAGAGAAGTCTAAGTAACCCGTATTTGTACCAAATGATGTAATTTCCCCAATGATGGAGTGGTTGACGTCATTCTTAAGGGCAAAAGTCATCAAATGGCCAAATTTGGCCAAACCGAGAGAAGTCTGAGTATCTCAGGGGCATGGGTGTAATGGGTCTTAGTTTAATTGTAATAGTGCATGCTTTTATTTTGTTTTCGACGGCTGCAGAGTTGAATTTGGGAAGTAGGGTTGAAAGTTGGCACGTTGGGTCATTTGGCGAGTTGGATCGAGATCGCCGAACCACTCGGCGGTTCGCCAAAATTCCCCTTATCGCCTTTAATTTCATGTTTTATCTTGAAAAAGGTTGTGTAACTTTTGGCGAGAAGCCTGAGTTCGCCAAGTGCACTCGGTGACTCGACGAAGGTCTTCCTTGATTGCCCTTTGTCTGCGCCCCTAATCCTTAAATGCACTATAACTTTCGGCGAGCTAAGTCATTCTCCCCGAATGTTGTCGGCAATTCACCCAAAGGCCCTTCCCATCGCTGACATGCCATTTGTCTGAGAAATTTTTTAGCCAATCCTTTCGGCGAGCGCGATCTGGCTCGCCAAAGTGATTCGGCGACTCGCCAATTGGTTCGGCGAGTCTGTCTGCAGCTACTTTTCAGTGCTTTTGCTTGAATTGTTTCAAACTCTTTTTGATGTTTTTGTAGACATGGCTAGACCAAAGGTTGCTGGTAGGGACATGTCGCCCACAAGAAGGCCAAAGGGATAAAAATCAATAAGGATACAGCTGCATCCAGGGCCAAAGCCACCAAAATTTCCACAACTGGTGGGAAAGGAAAGGGCAAAGGGAAGGCACCTGCATCACTGGAGGCTAGCTCCGACAGTGATGGTATCTACGCCACTCACCTCACTACTTCTAAGAGTGAGGGTGAGAACCAGGAGCATCAGGCTGCAACTTCAGAGCCTAAAGAGGATGAGTCACTTGTAACATTGAGGACAAAGCTATATTCCAAGAAGCTGAATGATCCATCTAGGATCAGGACTCCCCGGGCTACCACTACTACTCCTCCTGCTCCAGCACACGTCGTGGTCGTAGCACCACCAGTACATGGTCCTCCTCATCGGTCTATGAACAGACTGAAGACTGAGCAAATGAGGACAATTATAGAGAAGAAACGGTTGTCGACAGATGGTGTCATTGACAGGTATCCAAAAATTATAAGTTGCCTAAACTCGCACAACTTCCAAATCTTCACCAAGCCCCATGGCCCTTACATTCCTAATTGGGTCTGGGAATTCTACGCTGCCTATGGAGCCTTGGTACCACAGAGAAAGAAGCAGGCAAGTGCCATTCAAGTCGGTTGACTACGTACTTGTCCGGAGAAAGAAGGTCAAGTGTGATAATGAGACTATTAATGTTGTCCTGGAATGTCCTGATGATATTGATGATGAGTGCCAGCATCTGATAAGGACAAAGACACTGGAAAATATGAAGAAATGGTTGGCCCTGCTAATATCAGATGGTACTCCCAAGTGGCTGGAGATTGGAGCACCGATTGAAAAAAATGATCTAAACATAGATGCAAGGTTCTAGTTTGGCTTCATCAACATCACTATCATGCTATCACAGAATAAGTCGACTCTCTGCCTAGCCAAGGCAGCCTGGGTTGCATCATTGATGAGACAAGGATAAATCTAGGGATAACTATGGCATAGGAGATGGTCATGAGGGTCAAGCAGCGCCAGACTTCCCTCCCCTTTCTAGTGTTGATCACTGAGCTGTGCAGATGGGCTCGGGTTCCTAGAGATGAGAAGAATGATGTGGAAGTGATTCCCACATCTTCTACTGATATCTGGAGAATCGAGGTGGAGTATTTAAAATATGAGGCAGAGAAGAAGAAGGCAGCCCCGGTGGACTCTTCCTCGGTTGTATATACAGACGCATTGCCTGCAGAGGCATCTTTGTCCACTCCGACCTCTGGGCCTTCAGGTACATCCAATGTTGTTCCTTCTGACACCCCTAGTTTCTCTGCTGTTACAGTGCCTCCCAGAGCTGTTTTTGTTGTTGTTTCCCGGCCCTCACTCTCTCAGGATGCATTACTCCATATGGGGTAGCTAGCCCATTCTGCCGATCGTCGTGCTGCCAAAATTGATGCCCTTGCAGCTAAGATAGTGGTATGTGAGCGTGGCCAAGGGGCAACCGATGAGGTGACAGTTCTAAAGACCGCCATTGCTACATTGAGGAGAGATATGGATCAGCTAAACTCCACCAACATGTCCATGATTTTTGGGATGGTGGAGATCCCAAATGTGCCAGTCGAGCCAGATATGCCTCCGGCTACCACCGGAGATGATGTTAGCATTGAAAAGATAGCTGATCCTAAGTCCGAGGCGAGACGGATAAGGAGATGCTTGGGGTTGCTGAGGAAGCTTCTTACGAGGGCCTTACGGAGACTGAGGACGCCATGGTAGATACATTTGTGCAGGCTTCTTTGGCAGATACACCTTTAGCTGACCCTAGTGACCTACTACGGTTGATATGACTCTGGGAACTGATGCCCAAGATCAGAGTATTGCACCGGGCACTAATGCCCCGACAGATGGAGCGACTGTTTAGACAGGATCCCTTTTTACCTCCCTCTCTTTCTTATTTTTGTTTGACTTTTGGATATTTTATTATTTGCATTTGAGGATAAATAGCTTTTGTTTGTGGTGGGGTGAGGCCCACCTTTTGTGACTATTGTTTTGTCTATATATTTGGGTGTTTGAGCTATGAATTGTGTTGATACTGTATTTTGTGGGTGATTGAGATTGTTGCTCCTTGCTTGAATTGCAAATGATTTTTGGACCCTTCTGGAAAATTGTGTGCCACCTTTTGTTTGTGTTTGAATGTGGTTGTTCTCTTGTAAATTTGAGTATCGGTCTTGATCAATACCGATGACTTGAATAGTGCTCATAATCAAACAAAAACGAATGAGCGGCTACGATGAGGCCAACTAAAGTTGCATAGACAATATGTGAATTTTTTGCATCTCGTTGTGACTAGCCAATTATCAAATTGAGTCTCTTGTGATGAACATTGCACACTAGCGAAAGTGTGGAGTCTTGTTTGACATTGGTTTCAATGTCTTGTGTTATGAGCTTACCGTGAACCATGTGTGATGACACCTAGAATTTGCCCCGTTGGTCCCGCTCACTAAGTGATGCAAGCTCTTGAGATGATCTTAGACAACTTTGAAGAGTGTGAAACAATTTGACATTGTACCTCTTTTTGTGGCCTACCTTGTGAGTGTGTGAACTTCACTTGAACACATTTTGAGCCTTAACCTTTTCTTGGAAGAAACTTGATGAAATTGTGACATTTCTTTATCATTACCCATAATCCTCATGATTTGTGGTTTGTGTGAATAGCCAACTTAAAAGCCTAAGTTGGGGGTGGGGTGAAAAGAGAAGGTAAATCAAGAAATGCAAAGAAGTCCCCTTTGACCCATGGTTTTGAGAAAGATGGAACCCCTCCATACGAAAAAAATAGAAAAATAAGAAAAGAATGAAAAAGTTGTGAAATAAAGTTATGAAAATGCAAAAAGAAATGGGGTGTCCAACAGTCCATGGAAAGTGAATAATAGGGTGACTTTTGAGCATGAGTGATAAATGATGAAGAAAAGGAAAATAAGTATTTTTCATACCACATTTCATGAGGATTACAGCCATTGAGCCTAAATGACCATACCTTTGCACTCATCCCCGTTAAAAGCCTTAAAAAGACCTTTTTGATCTTGAGTGAGCTGAAACAATTGTTGGTTGGAAAATAAGGGCAAACCTATGGGTGAAATCATGCATTGTGTTCATCTTTGTGAGTGTTAGTGTGAGTGTTGCATTTGATTCTGGAGCTTTCAATTGTTAAACCATTGTGTGTGACTATGGAATTATTCTTTGTGTGAGGGCATTTGATTACCTTTGTTGAGCTTGAACTTGCTTTTGAAGCAAGTATTGTGTACTTGAAAATCTTTGATAATGGTGAGTCACAACTTGAATCTTTGAGTGCACAATTGATCCTTGCATGAGTAAGTTGAGTCTTTTTGTGTCCATTCATGACTGAACTTTGTGTAGCACCATTTGAGACATCCTTTTTGAACTGCTGAACTTGAGTTTTACTTGAGGACAAGCAAAAGTTTAAATTGGGGGTGTTGATGAGTCCATGATTTGGACTCATTTAGGGCTTTATTTGGATAGGTTTAGTGTCCTCAAATGCTTATTTTGTGCCAATAACTGGTGTAAAATCCCTGTTTTCCAGGTATTTGGATTGAGGAACAAAGCATAGACACTAATGGGCAAAAAGGAACAAGGCAGCTAAAAGAACGAAGAAAAGAAGGCATGTTGATCGCCTAATACATTGGGTGAGTCATCGAGTGGCCAATACCTCGCCTAAATTTCTAATGTGCCAAGCCCTGAAGGAAAAAATCAATTCGGCGAGAGAAAGGAGCAGTCGGCGTGTCGCCGAACGGTTCCGTGATGCAGTGTTGGATAACCCACAGTTACAAAACTTGAGGATGCTGAAGGCCAAAGCAAAAAGGCGATGGAATTGACCAAAGGGCGAATCACCAAGTTGATCAGCGATCCCGACATACTGCGCCGATTGGTCATATGCAGCATATCTTTGACGACTAAAAATACATTTTTCAATTCTTAGTTTAGCATCAGTTTTCATAATATAGAATTTTTGAGTTAGAACTCTGAGTTTGGAGACAAAAATTTTCCTTAGCTTTGAAGAATTAAAGTTTTCCATTTTTGAGAAATTGGAAGTGGGTCTTTCAGATTCTTCAATTTGGACCTTTGTAAAGATGAAATTAATCTTACCTAGTCGATGAAAACACAATTTGGTAACGATTTCTATCTTTTTATGATGTCTAGCTAAAACACCAATTCTTAGGGTGTGATTATGTGATTATGGGTTGATTTAGCTTATGGGTATTACTAATTGATAGTTTAAATTTTGTTTAGAAGTGATTTCAATCAGTAATTGTGGTTTAATTTAAAGGGTTGAAGTTGCAAATGCAAATTTGCCTTCGTGTTATTGGCTTGCTCGAGAGAGAGGTTTTAAAGCCAAGATTACTGAATTTATGGTCTGTGGGTATTGGGTTGGCATGGGTTCAGCTCGAGAGAGTGAATCCTAAATACTTTTCCACACATTAGCTCGAGAGAGTGAATGGACTAAAGTGTAGGTTGATCTTAATTGCTTCTTGTTGGTATTTGAGAGAAACCAACTTGATTCAGGGTAAATTTTTTGAGAGAAAGTTTATCCCCACTAAAGTCTAGTTCACTGATTTATAGCTACTTATTATTAGTTACAATCATCCATTTGTCTACCTTAGCCTATAATCCAATCACATCCCAAGAACCCGTCTCATTACTTGTTAATTCGTGTTATTTGTTGTTGTTGTAGTTGATAATTACAATTAAAACCCCCATGTTATTTGACACTTGTGTCACCCCTTAACTTGAATTATGTTTTTATTCGTAAATATTTATTCATATGATTGATTTGAACATATTCGTACTTTGTTCTTGATTCTCAAACACGTACCACTCCCTATGGGATTCTACCCCAACTCATTTAGTTGGGTTATATTACTAACTAACGATCGTTGACAATTATTATTAGATGAACTGTTTTTGAAACGTTATTAATCATGAAGCGGGCCACTTCTATGAGGGGGAGGCTACGAAGTGTTTTAAGAAAAACTTCATTTTCTTTGCTATTCTTATCGTATGTGAGGTATGATTCAACTTATCCTTTCTAATTTGTCACTATGCATTTCAGATCATGCCTCCTCGTAGAGATAACACGCGGAATGCTAACTCACGCAATGCTAGAGCAGTTCCTCCAGTCCCGAACCATGAGGTTACGGATGCAGAATTTTGGAATGTGATCCAGCTCTTGGCTCAAAGTGTGGCCAATCAGAACAATCAGCAGGTCCCAGTTCCTGCAAACACTAATGGTGGATAAGTTGCAGCTAGGGTTCGAGACCTTGTTCGAAATAATCCGCCTGAGTTTCTAGGTTCGATGGTTTGTGAGGACCCGCAGAACTTTATTGATCAGGTTAACAAGATTATTTGAGTAATGCAAGTGACTGGTACGGAGAGTGTTGAGTTAGCATCCTATCAACTTAAGGATGTGGCTCATATCTGGTTCACTTAGTGGAAAGACAACAGGTGTGTGGATGCAACTCTTGTGACTTGGGATTGTTTTACTAAAGATTTTCTAGACATGTTCTTCCCAAGGCAGTTGAGAAAAGCTAAGGCACAAAAGTTTATCAACATGAAGCAGGATTCAATGTCGGTCAAAGAGTACGGGCTGAACTTCACCCAGCTCTCCAGGTATGCTCCACACATAGTTGCCGATCCTAGGGCACAAATGAGTAAGTTCTTGTTTGGGGTATACAATTTGGTGAAAGCCGAGTGTAGGAATGCTATATTTCTAGGGGACATGGATATCTCCAGACTCCTGACTCATGCGCAGCAAGCTGAGGAAGATAAGCTTAGGGAAATGGCTAAGGACAAAAAGAACGCTAAAACAGGGAATTATGAATACTCTTAGCAAAAGTAAGGCGGTGGGAATCACTCACAGTTTCAGCAAAGGTATATAGCCCCAACACATTTATCAGCTAGTGCTCTATCCCCCTGGTTTCGACAGGATCAGAAAGCAATGGCATCATGCTCTAAGAAACAAGAGAGTGCTTCAAGTAACCCTACTTTTCCAACTTTCCCAAAGTGTGGTAAGAACCATCCAGGTGAGTGTCTTTTTGGCAGAGAGGGATGCTTTGGGTGTGGCTAGTCTTGCCATAGGTTGAAGCATTTCCCTTCTACCGGGCAGGGGAAAGGAGGTAACAACAATAGGGCTCAGTCTAAAGCTCCAGCAGCACCAACAGGTCGCCGAATTCAGCAGGGTGCCTCATCTGGTGCAGGTAGCGGTCAGCGCCAGAACAAGTTGTATGCTCTCCAGGCTGGCCAGAACCACAAAGTTTCCTCTAATGTCGTCACTGGTACTTTGTGAGATTTTTATTTAGATGTTCATGCATTGTTAGATCTTAGGGCTACACTGTCTTTTGTAACTCCCTATATAGCAGTAAACTTTAGTGTCATTACAAAAACTCTTTCAGAACCCTCCTCGGTCTCTACTCTAGTTGGTGACCCAGTTATAGCTAGATGGGTATACAGAAATTGTCTTGTCACAGTTTCCCAAAAATTCACCTCAGTAGACCTCGTGAAGTTAGAAATGGTAGATTTCGATATCATTCTAAGCAAGGATTGGTTACATTCCTGTTATGCCTCAGTCGATTGTAGAACTAGAATCGTTCGATCTAAGTTTGAAAATGAGCCAACCGAGTGGAAGGGTAGTAGCTCAGTGCCTATAGGTCTATTTACATCTTACCTTAAGGCCAAAAAAATGATTTCCAAAGGGTATACATATCATCTTGTTTGGGTTATGGATTCAAAGTCTGAAACCCCAACTGTTGAGTCAGTCCCGCGAATAAATGAGTTTCTAGAAGTGTTCCCAGAAGATCTTCCTGGAGTTCCTCCGAAAATGGAAATCGACTTTGGATAGATCTCCTTCTAGATACCTATCCTATTTCAATTCCTTCTTATAGAATGGCTCCAGCCGAGCTTAAGGAATTGAAAGAGTAGTTGAAAGACCTTCTAGATAAAGACTTCATCAGACCCAGTAACTCTCCATGGGGTGCTCCAGTGTTGTTCGTGAAAAAGAAAGATGGTTCTCTCAGAATGTGCATTAACCATCGGCATTTGAACAAAGTCACAATCAAGAACAAATATCTTATCCCTAGTACTGATGACTTATTCGACCAACTTCAGGGTGCTAGTTGCTTTTCTAAGATAGACCTTAGATCCGGCTATCATCTACTTAGAGTCAAAGATAGTGACATTTCAAAGATAACTTTCAGAACTCGGTATGGTCATTATGAATTTGTAGTTATGTCTTTTGAACTAACAAATGCTCTTACAGCTTTCATGGACTTAATAAACGGGATGTTCAAACAATATTTGGACTTGTTCATCATCGTCTTTATTGATGATATCCTCATTTATTCTCGGAGTGAGAAGGAGCATGCGACTCATCTGAAATTAGAAATAACTAATTTTGAAAGAGCAATAACTGAAATTTTCCAAGTTAAGTTTAAGTTATGAGTTTTGGGTCAACTTCAAACGACCATAAATTTAAGTACAAGATGAGTTAGGTGGGCTTTAAGATATCAAATGAAATGCCTTGGAATCCTCTTTCCAACGCAACCAAGTTTGCTAATTTTTGAGCTCGTATGAGGGAGATATGCTTGTTTGAAGTCGGGCTGTCCATTTAAGAAAAGTTGCTCGGATTTAAGAGGGGTATTTTGGTCTTTTCCTTAACCTATCATATTTAATTCATTTTTAGGAATTAATTAGGGGTCTAAACTAATTTGTTTCAGTTTACGCAATTACAATTCATGCTAGGGTTTTTAGAAAAGCGTTCAAGAAGAGAAAAGAGGAGAAAGGTCAAGATTTCGCCAAGGGTTTGATCCCTAAGAGGTATGTGAGTTTATATAGCATTAGGTTCATTCGCACATGTACCATTCAGGTTAATTTCAGCGTATATTCATCCTAAAGAGTTGAAGGTTTGATGTTCTTGATTGTGTTCAGCAAAAGATGTGCATAGACTTGCACGATTAGGAGTTCAACTTATGGATTCCAACGAAGGAGGAGTAGTGGTGATGAATGGGGCTGAATCGTCACCAGTGTCTACAGTGAAAGAGAAACAAGACCAAGATCCTATTTTGCTTGAATTGAAAGCAAATGTTCATAAGCAAAAAAGTAATGGCTTTTGAACAACAGGCAGATGGTGTATTGAAGTATCAAGGTAGGTTGTGTGTACCAAGGGTGGATGAAGTCTAAGAGATAATCATGGAGGAAGCGCATAGCTCTAGATATTCTATCCATCCAGGTTCCACAAAGATGTATCGTGACTTGAGAGAAGTCTATTGGTGGAGTAGCATGAAGAAGGGTATTACAGAGTTCATTGCTAAGTGCCCAAATTGCCAACAAGTTAAGGTAGAGAACTCAAGGCCCAGTGGTATGGCTCAGAATATAGTGATTTAAGAATGAAAGTGGGAGATGATCAATATGGATTTCATTACTGGCTTGTCGTGGTCTCGCAGGCAACATGATTCTACTTGGGTGATTGTAGATCGAATGACAAAATCAGTCCACTTTTTGCTGGTAAAGACTACTCATTTAGCAGAGGATTATGCCAAGTTATATCTTCAAGAGGTATTTATACTTCATGGAGTCCAGTTTCGATTATTTCACATAGAGGTGCATAATTTACTGCACAATTCTGGAAGTCTCTCAAGAAAGGTTTGGGTTCGAAGGTGAACTTGAGTACAACTTTTCATCCTCAGACAGATGGTCAAGCAGAGCGCACAATTCAGACTTTAGAAGATATGTTGAGGGCTTGTGTGATTGATTTCAAAGGTAATTAGGATGATCACTTACCTCTCATAGAGTTTGCTTATAACAACAGTTATCACTATAGCCTCCAGATAGCTCCGTATGAGGCTCTTTATGGGAGAAGATGTATATCTCCTATTGGATGGTTTGCGGTTGGTGAAGCTGGGTTGATAGGACAAGCCTTAGTTCATCAAGCTATGGAGAAGGTGAAAGTTATTCAAGAGAGGTTGAAAACAGCACAGAGTCGTCATAAACCCTATACTGATGTTAGGAGAAGAGACTTAGATTTTGAAGTAGATGATTGGGTATACTTAAAGGTTTCAACCATGAAGGGTGTTATGAGGTTTGGTAAGCAGGGGAAGCTTACTCCCCGGTATATTGGTCCTTACAGAATATCCAAAGGTATTAGTAATGTAGCTTATGAGTTGGACCTACCGCAATAGTTAGCAGCAGTTCATCCAGTGTTTCACATTTTTATGTTGAAGAAGTGTATGGGTGATCCTTCACTTATCATATCTATTGAAGATATTGGTATTAAGGATAGCTTATCTTACGAGGAGATTCCTGTTCAGATTCAAGATCGTCAGGTTCGCAAGTTAAGGACGAAGGAAGTAGTATAAGTCAAGGTTTTGTGAAGGAATCAGTTTGTTGAGGAAGCTACTAAGGAAGCTGAGGAGGACATGAATGTCACGACCCGAGCCTACACCCTGGACGTGACCGGCACTCGAGAACCATTGCTGGTCCCCAAGTGAACCCTCATATTTGCTGACTACAAACGAAAGACTAACTCAAGCACACAAAGCTTACAAAACTAAATAAAATTCATCAACTCAAATACAAAGCCTTAACTCAAAATATTAACTCTAAATAAAAATAATATATTCAACTCGTCATATAATATGAAACTTAAGTCTTTAAAACATTTAACAAAATAAATGAATAGACTTTTAAAACTCTAATGTCGATCTATGAAGCCTCTAATTGACAAAGATGGAAGTCAGGGCAAAACCCACGACATCCTAACAACTGATATAACTAAAAGTACAAGTGGAACCCTTCGGAAGCAAGGAGGCTCACCACAGCAACTCAAACTCCATGTGGTATCAACGAAGCTCATGTTGATGACCCTGAATACCTGTATCTGCATCATGAAACGATGCAGTCCAAATGGCATACGTGGAATGTATGAGCATGTAAGGGGAATTCTAAAGTATAAACATAGGCTTGAACTTGATAAAAAGGAAACATATTTACCTTTTCTGAACTCACTTAACTCAACTCAATAATTAGATACTCAACTCAAAGATATGATACTCAACTAAAAAATACTCAACTCAAGATACTCAACTCATGATACTCAAGGATAAAGCAACAGCAAAAGATGCAAAATATATGGAAAGTTTTTAAAACAATAGAAAGTAACTCAATGTATTTAAGAATACAATATACTCAGTTTGTATGCAAGGATACAAAATAAACTATTTTTGTATATGAAAATACAAAAAAAAACTTTGTGTCTATAAGAATACGATATAATCTATGTGGGAGTTTCTCTAACCGATAATCATCACTATGAGCTATGTGATGATACAGCATTTTGCCTCACGCTGCCAGGGTCGTCCTATACCTTGACGGGGGTATAGAATCTAACTACTAAGTGGATCCACTAGTCTATGCTAAAAAGCACTAAGGAATCATCTAAAAAGTATGACCTTTTTCTACCCATGTTGGCTACACGGTTTATAGGGGTTGTGAGTTGTCTGAACTCTCCCCCATATCGGTGCTCAATACTACTCCCAAAATATAACTAGCTCATATGTTTAAAAACATAAATCTTTCTGTGGTTTGAGATAATTGCTCAAAAACTAGCTCAAAGGCTCTCTAGGAAATAGGTGTTCCCTTTCTTGATTAAATGTGACAACATTTACTCTTTGGGAATACATAGTCCCCATATACTCTTTTGGAGAAGTGAACTGCACTCTTTAATCTTTACTCAACTCAAAACTCAAGTCTTAAAACAAGTTTAAAGCATTAGTAAAAGACTTCTTAAAATTGGGTTCATGCTGAATTATGGGCGTGAACGACTCAATTCAAGGGTTTCAATAACCATGGATAGAACTCAATACTTAGAACTCAAGAAATTCAATGATACTATTCATTTCAAGAATTCTCAACTCAGAGGGCTCATGCGGAATTATGAGTATGAACTACTCAACTCAAGGAATCAAAGAAACTTCTCATCTCAAGACTGCTAGACTTCTAGGGTTCATGCGGGGTCATGGGAATGAACAACTCAACCCAAGGGCTTCATGGGTAACATGTAGTAGTCCCATGATTAGTAATATAATCTCAAAGGGGTTAGGAACTCAATACTCAGGACTTAGAACTTAAAGATACTACTCCTCTCTAAGGTACTCAACTGATGGAGTTCATGTAGAAGTTATGGGCATGAACGACTCGACTCAAGGGTCAAAATATCAATAAGGAACTCATGTATACAACTCTTCTCATTCTCATACTTACTTCCTCAAAATTTAGCTCGAATCAATAGTTGATCTCGAAAGATTCACGATTGAACTCAAAGGCTTTCTTAAACTCTACTCTTAACTCTCTCTTGAATGTGAATTATGAATTCAAGAGTTATGGTTCATGATATGAAGGATCTCATGATGACAAATTAGACTCATTACAACATTGTCCTCATCCTCATACTCACTTGCTCGAGTCTTGACACAGGTTACTAGAAGTTGTAGAAGACTCCTCAAAAGGACTCAAAGGGACTTTGTTAGAATGTTCAAAAGAATTCTCAAAACATAACTCTTAACTCTACCTTGAATTTGAATTATGAATTCAAGGTTTTGATCATGTTATGAATTATTTCTAGGTGATTGGAAGTAGCTTAGAGTTGTTTGAATCGAAAGGGAGTGAAGGTACACTTTAAAAAAAACTCAACTGGAGCAACCGACTGCAAAGTGGATAGGGAAGGCAACCCTGGCGCACTGAGTGGTGCAGGGTTCTAGACCCCTAACTACAAAACATAATTTGGGGCGCACTGGCTGGAGCGACGCACCAGGCCCCAAGCCAGAAAACTCAACGAATTTTTTTGCTTGTAACCCTAACTCACCTAGAATCGAACGGTTTCTTCTCCAATCACTTGGATTTGATTACTTAACATAAGTACACTCTAATATACTCAATACAGCCCTCAAAACACTCACTTTCATCTCAAGAAATCATCAAAACCCCAACACAACAAGATTTAGGATGAACTTCAAGAACACTTCTCAAGAATTCATCAAGTACTCTAATCTTTCAACTTCAAGAATTAAATTTGGCTGAAAATAACATGATTGGCAAGTGGGTGAACAAACCCAACACTATGGAAGCTTACATACCTCTTAGGGATTAAACCCATGGCGAAAATCCGCAACAAATTGCAATACTCTCGACGAACGCTTTGATCCTCTCCTCTTTTCTCCTTTATTCTCTTATTTTCTCTTCTTGAACTCTCAACTAAAACCTTAGGCATATATTAGGATTATAAAACTGAACCTAATAGGATTAGACCCTTAAAACCTTATTAAAAATGAATTAAACCTGATTTGGTAAGGAAAAGACTAAAATACCCATTACTATTTTCGGATAACTTTCCTTATTTGGACAGCCTGACCTAAAAAGGGCATATCTCACTCATCCGACCTCAAAACTTAGTAAACTCGATGGCGTTGGAAATATAATTCAAAGACCTTTCATTGGATACCTACTAGCCCACCTAACCCATCTTGTACTGAGAGTTATGGCTGTTTGGAGTTGACTCAAAACTTAAAGGAACTTAGGAATAACTTGAATGAACTCTCTTTAGTTCTTCTTGGAACTCAAGGTGCTACATATAGTGACCTTCATTCTCAAGAAATTTTAATTCCCTTGGTAAAATCCTACTCACAATGAACGATGGTTCGAGTCTCGATTCAAAAAAAATTTTGGGGTGTTACAGTGACGAAGAGATACCCACAACTCTTTGAGTCTGGAAAAATTCCAAATTAAGGTACTAATCCTTTTCTTGGCATTTATTTTAAGTTGGCATGTTGTGTTATATATTGCTTGTTGGGTGTTTGAGCGGAATGTTAGATGTTACACCCTTAGTCTACTTAGAGTGATCTCATTCAAGGATAAATATTCCCAAGGGAGAGATATTGTAACATCCCAACTTAGAGAGAATTAGAAATAGAAAGAACTAATTTGTAAAGAGCACAAACAGAAAATTTTCAAGTTAAGCTTAAGTTATGAGTTTTGGGTCAACTTAAAAGGACCATAACTTTTAGTACAAGATGTGTTAGGTGGGCTATAAGATATCAAATGAAAGTTTTAGGTATTCTCTTTCCAGCTCCGCCTAGTTTGCTAATTTTCAAGCTCGTATGAGGGAAATATGCCCGTTTGAAGTTGGGCTATCCATTAAAGAAAAGTTTCCCAGATTTAATATGGGTATTTTGATGTTATACTTACCCTATCATATTTAAATTCATTTTTAGTAATCAATTAGGGGTCTAAGCTGATTTGGTTCAGTTTACGCAATAACAATTCATGCTAGGGTTTTTAGAAAAGAGTTCAAGAAGAGAAAAGAGGAGAAAGGTCAAGATTTCATCGAGTTCTTGGGGATTTAGTTGGGAATTTTGCCAAGGTTTGATCCCTAAGAGATATGTGATTTCACATAGCATTGGGTTTGTTCACCCACACACCATTCATGTTAATTTCAACGTAAATTAATCCTAAAGATTTGAAGGTTTGATGTTCTTGATTGTGTTCTTGAATTTGCTTTTGTAACACCCCGGAAACTAGTGAGTTGAACTAGAGAGTTTTAGAGCTTTTTGTAAGATTTTTGGAGTGTTGTATGAGGGTTAAAACTAGTAAAAATGATTCCCATACTTAGAATAGGGGTTTAAGGGTTAGGGTGTTAAGGAACGACCCCCCAAGGACCACCCAAGGGGTCCTTGGGGAGGACCCTCAAAATAGTCCAAAGCTGCAAAAATCTAGCAGCACCTGCGTTTGGTCACCTACGACCAGTAGGTGGACCCACACCCCGTAGGTGGGGGTCATAGGTCAATGCCTGAATTGGCTAAGATGCAAGAGTTTATCAACCTTAGGCAAGGAAGCATGAGTGTTCAAGAGTATTCCCTAAAGTTTACTCAACTCTCTAAGTATGCTCCAACCTTAATGGGGAATTCAAGGGCAGAGATGAACCAATTCATGATGGGAGTATTTTAATTAGTAGAAAATGAATGTCGTGTGGCAATGCTTATAGATAATATGGATATCTCACGTCTTATGGTTTTCGCCTAACAAATGGAAGAGTCAAAACTTAAGAAAGAATCTAAGGAGAAAAAGAGGTCAAGATTTGATGATGATGAGTCTGATGGACATGGTCGCCCTAAGTTTAGACCAAATATCCCCGGGCAAGGTCCCTCAAGTACTCCAAAGTTCAACCAAAAGAGGGTGTCTAACCCAAGTCTCAAAAAGAGGGTAGTGAGATTCTATTACCGGTATGTAGTAAGTGTTATAGAAAGCATGAGGGTGAATGTTTAGCAGGCTCTAATGTTTATTTTGGTTGTGGTGAGATGGGCCACAAGAGAAGGCATTTCCCTAAGATTGCTAAAAATGAAGAGGATAGTCGTCGGAGGTCCCAACCCTACCCTTCCTCCGGTCCAATTGGTTTGAGTGGGAAGGCTCCAAAGAATAATAGATCTTAAACTCTCCAATATAGAGAAGATCAAATGTGATCTCCTCATGTCCCTTTTGGTATGTGTTTTATGCTTTAGTAATTTCTGGATTTCTTGTCTTTGGTGACTTGTTATGATAGACTTTGATGTTGTCTTTAGTATGAATGATGCTTCATTGTTGCCCTTATGTTATGAAATATATTTAGAAGAATTTGTGTAGGCTTACTCCCAAGGGGGAGATAGTGTGCCTATCTATCAAGGTTTTTGGTGTGGTTAGGTTTAATTGATGGTAGAACCCGACTTAGTCATGATGAGTTTTGAGGTTTGTTGATAGATTGGTTGAATAGGGTGTTTAATAATGCCTAAAAAGGGTTGAGTGAATAAACTCCTCTAAGAAGGGTAGAAGTGTAATTTACCATGGTTTAAAATCACCTTGTGTGATGGATGTGAAAGCTTAGTAATGACTTACTCCGACCCTAGAATTGAATGACATGAGGCATAAAAGAGTTTGTATAGGCTTGCTCCCAAGGGGAAGATAATATGCCTAGATAGCAAGGTCGTTGAGTACCCTTGATGTTTATGAGTTAGGTTTGCTTGAAATATTCACCTTGAATAGTGTTAGTGAGGTTGCTTGTGATTTAGTTTCTTAAAGATAACCTCTCTAAATTATAAGTACCGGTAGAAGTCTTAGACCGGAAAGTTAAGAAATAGAAGAACAAGGAAGTTGTTACATGAAATGTAGGAGTGATCTTTTAAGGGTTTAGTTGATGATGCTACTTGAGAGGCCTAGGGCCAATTTCAAGTCCCAATACCCTCATCCTTCTTCCTTGTATTCCTCCTTTATCATTTAAGATCTTGAGATTTTAAGTTCCTCTTGATTTGCTTTTATATATGAAGCCATGTGTGATTTGTGAGTTGCCATGACTTCTTAATGTGCATGTTCATGAAATGCTTAGGTCCTATTAGAAATGACTTATATGCATTGTTTTCCTCATGTTGTAGTGCATTGAGTAGGGTTACATATAGACTTCATGAGATGAGTTATGAGCATGCCTTAGTTTGGAGTTAAAAGATTTCCTCTTTGAATAAATACTTTTTGTGAGTAAATTGCATTGGGGCTCCATGAAGGAGTGTTGAGCATGTTTTAGCTAGTAGATGTTAATTCATCCTTGAAAATGAGTAAAATATAAAATTTCATGCATTTTGGGTTGGTAGAGGTAGCTCCTACTCCCTTATGTTGCATTGAATGAGTTTATCTTGGAATTGAAATTCTCTTGCTTGGTTATGTGCATTTAGATGTAGTGCATGCATGAGGGGAAGCTAGTCTAGAGTTGTGACTTTAGGAAGTGTTTAGAATCGTCATTCGAGGATGAATGATCCAAAGGGAAAGATATTGTAAAGCCCCGAAAACTAGTGAGTTGAACTAAGGAGTTTTAGAGCTTTTCGTAAGAGTTTTGGAGTGTTGCATGAGGGTTAAAACTAGTAAGAATGATTCCCGTACTTAGAATAGGGGTTCAAGGGTTAGGGCGTCAAGGTACGACCCCCCAAGGACCACCCAAGAGGTCTTTGGGGAGGACCCTCAAAACAGCCCAAAGCTGCAAAAATTTGGTAGCACCTACGTTTGGCCACCTACGGCCAATAGGTGGATCCACACCCCGTAGGTGGGGGTCATGGGTCAATGTCTGAGTTGGCCTGCCTTTCATGGTTGCAGTACCCATCTACGAAGTAGCAGCACGAGCAGTGAACCCACCCACGGTCCGTGGGTGGGTGATCCGTCGGTCCTGGTAGTTTTAACATTTTTAGTTTTAGTTAGGGGTTTAGGGAATTACTTATGTAATTATTTAGGGCTTAGGGAGGTCGGTTAATTAGTTAAATAACCACCTATAAATACCTAATAAGACCCTAAAACTTAGTCATTAACTCATTCATCTAAGACCCCAAATTCTCTCCAAAATTCCTCTCTCTAGAAGTGAAGAAGAAGAAGAGAAGAGAAGAGGGCAGATTCTTCCATTGATGAGAGCTTGATTAGGGCTATGAATTGAGGTATGTTTAGCTTATTCATCTATTGGTTCTTCCCCATATACCCCCCCCCCCCAGGTTTTCCCCCAATTGTGAAGTCAAAAACCCAATCTAGCTAGGGTTTCCTTCTTACATTGTGGGTAGGGCTTAGGTATGATTCCAATCTAGTGGATAATAGTATTAGCATCTAATTGTGATATTATGTTGAATTCATGTGATTTCTATGGTAAACCCTAATCTAAATTGATGAATGTGATATTTGTGGGTTTATGCCATTAGAGGTGAGCCTGCGCCTTACACAGTAGTACAGACCTATGTTGATCGTCTTCGACATAATCAGGCCAAATGTGAAGTTAACATTCACTTGACAACACCTGAAATTACCACTAAACAAGGTTTACCTGCTGTTCTCTATGTTAAAGACGAGATCATTTGCGACTTAGCAGCTGCCTGCAAATTCACTCTCATTGGAAAATTCAGTTACACCATGCCTAAAGTGGATCTTATTAGGAAGAATTTCATTCTTCAGACTCAATTATCTGGTGGAGTTAAGATAGCACATTTTAATTCTAGACATGTGTATATTGACTTGGATAATGAGCTTGACTACAATATGGTTTGGACTAAGCAACGGATGAGTATAGCTGGACAGATCATGAGAATTCAAGTATGGACTCCTAATTTTAAACTTGCGGAAGAAACTCCTATAGTCCCCATTTGGATCTCATTACCTGAATTACCTTGGCATTGTTATAATAAGGAGTTTGTTTCTAGTTTGTTGTCTCCTATTGGCAAAGTGTTATACTTAGATTATGCGTCTATTAAAAAGGCTAGGGGTAGTCAAGCTAGGGTGAAGGTACAAGTTGATCTTACCCAAAAGAGACCTCCTTATATTTGGATGGGTTATATAGGGGAGGACATTACGGATGGTAGATGGCAGAAAATAGAGTATGATAATATTCCGGATTACTGTTTTTATTGTAAGCACCAAGGGCATTTGGAAACTGATTGTACCATAAGGCAAAGGGATGAGGATAAGAAGAAAAAGGAAATGGAAAATGTGCAAAACAAGAATAATAGAGATGCAGGCAAAAATTCTCAACAACCTAAGGGACACACAGAAGAGGAGCAGCAGGAGACTAATAATCAACAAAACAAACAGCAAAGAGATCCGGAACAGATACAACTTCAACAAGAAGAACATTGGCAAACTCAAAGGAGAAAGAACACTAATCAAATGCAGGTTCCTAGAGGCACCACCAGTCATGCAGATCAGACCACTAAACAGGCAGGTAAAATTACTATTCCTACACAAAATACCTACATTAATCTTGATGTGCAAGAGACACCACAGGGATTAGAGGTCAGGGATAAACACAAAGGTAACACCAGTGCTAGAATACCTCAGACTTCAGTACAAAAGCAACAAGACCAAGGTGACCAAATCAGAATTACAGCAACAAATATGGGAAAGGATAACACTAACAAACAGGTACAGGTGGATAACATTCTTATATCTACAACAGGTAACAATAAAGGAAAAGAAGTTTTTAAAGGCCCAGCAGTCACAGGTATTGACTCAATGCTCCCTTCCCTTCAACCCCTTGATAATGTTGTGAATATTATTGCTGTGGAAGTTGTAGGAGGTTTGGATGGAAAGGGTCAGGAAACACCAATTAATTTGCAGGAAGGGGTTGCCAAAGGGAGGGGGGAATTGGCTAATGTTGAAATGGAAATTGACCATAATAGAGACTCTAGAGCCCCTGCTACCCCTACCACAGATCAGCATAAATCTGGAACTCCTCAATTTATTGATACAGGGCAATCTCAGAGTAGATTTAATAACAAGTCTGGGGACAGATTGAGTAAAAAGAAAAGAGAAGCTATAAAGAAGAGACTGCAACAAAGTGTTGGTATAGATTCAGATGGTACAGGTACTGGTAAACAATCTAAGGCACAGGTCTCTAATAAAGATCAGAATCTCTTAGACTCCAGTCAACATGTTGATGAACAGGATCCTAATTTAATCAATAAGGGTAAATTGACTACTGATGATTATGGGGCAATTAACTCTGATGATGAGATGGACCCTGATAATCAATCTATAGAAGAGTCTGATGAAGATATTGAGGATACCAGGCAGCATACAGGTCAAGTTTTTGGTTCTACCTTGCAGGATAAATGCCCAGATGTTCAAAGAATGACAGAACAACAGGGTTTATCCCCAAGGGGAAGGAAAAAGACTAGACACAATCATAATCAACCTACCACCAGTATGTCTGACACCTTTAGCAGGCCCATGACTAGGTCCAAATCAAAAGGTTTTTAATGATTAGGGCCATTTGTTGGAATGCTAGGAGTATCAACACCAAAGGGTCGCTGGAAAGATTACAAACACTTAAGAAACTTCATCATTTATCCATTATTGCTAAACTGGAACCGTTTGCAGATAATTCTTACATTGATAGGTTTAAACTTCAACTCCAAATGGATCATGCAACCAGTAATCCTAATGGGAAAATTTGGTTGTTTTGGTCTAATGAAGTTGCTGGTTCTACTCTAGAACAGCATGAACAGCATATCACAGTCACCTTTCAGCATACTGATATCCCAGATAAATTCATGATGACTTTTATATATGCTAAATGTAAGGACTATATGAGGAAACCTCAATGGGACAGATTACTATTCTATTCTAACATTGAGATACCATGGTGCACAATGGGTGATTCAATGTTATCACATCTATAGAGGAGAAATTTGGGGGCATACCCTACAATATACATAAGAGTCTTGAATTTATTGGAGTAATAGAGGCATGTGGATTGACTGATATTGGGTATACAGGACTCCCATTCACATGGTGTAATCAAAGGGATGCTGAAGCTAGAGTTTGGAAAATATTAGACAGGGCTATGGTAAATGATAAATGGTTAGAGGTTATGCCTCAGACCACTATTGAGAATTTATCATCTGTTGGGTCAGATCATACTCCCTTACTAATGGAAATGTTTCGGGCTAATGAGAGTCATATTAAATACTTCAAATTCTTACATTATTGGGTTGAAAATGATACCTTCATGAAAACAGTGCAACAATGTTGGACAAAAGAAGTGTCTGGCAATCCAATGAGGAAATTTCATCAGAAATTAAAAAGAGTTTCAGCCACACTTAGCATTTGGTCTAAACAAGAATATGGAGATATTTTTGCTAAGGTTAGGGAGTTTGAAGATAATATCAAGAAATCCGAGGAAGAACTTATGACTAACAACACTGAAGCTTTAAGACAGTCACTGCAGCAGAGGAATGCCACTTATATTAGGTATTTAAAAATTGAAGAATCCATCCTTAAACAAAAGACACAACTTCAATGGTTTAATGAGGGTGATGCAAATACCAAATACTTTCATGCTTTAATGAGAGGTAGAAGAAAGAGGTTATTTCTACATAAGATTTGTACTGAAAATGAGATATGGGTGCAAGGTGAGGAACAAATTGCTAAGGCAGCCTGTGATTATTATCAGCAAATATTCACTGGACAGAATGATCGAATAGATGAAAGAATTATTCAGAATATCCCTACAATTGTCACTGCTGAACAGAATGAAATGATGCAAGCGATGCCTACGATGGAGGAACTCAAACAAGTAGTATTTGCTATGAATCCAAATTCAGCAGCAGGTCCTGATGGTTTTGGGGGTAAATTCTATCAAGCATGTTGGAGTATCATTAAAGAAGACTTGCTGGCAGCAGTACAATCTTTCTTTTGTGGTAATAATATGCCTAAATTTATGACTCATGCATGTTTGGTGTTGCTTCCTAAAAATGAGCAGCCTATCAGATTCAAAGATCTTCGACCTATCAGCCTTAGTAATTTTACTAATAAGATAATCTCCAAATTATTGAGCATGAGACTGGCTACTTTTTTGCCTTTACTAGTATCAGATAATCAGTCCGGCTTTGTTCGAGGTAGAAGCATTACAGAAAGCATAATGCTTGCTCAGGAGATCACTCATGGTATTAAAAAACCTCAGATTGGAAATAATGTTGTTCTGAAACTTGATATGGCCAAGGCATATGATAGAGTGTCTTGGTCTTTCATATGTTTAGTACTAAGGAGATTTGGTTTTGGGGAGTTACTTATTGATTTAGTATGGAGAATTATGAGTAATAATTGGTACTCTATTATTATCAATGGGCATAGACATGGCTTCTTTCACTCTACTAGAGGACTTAAACAAGGTGATCCATTGTCTCCTGCCCTATTTATTTTAGGAGCAGAGGTCTTATCAAGGTTACTTAATTCCCTGCATCAGATTCCAAGCTATAAAGGTTTCTATATGGAACCTAAAGGACCTCAGATCAATCACCTAAGCTTTGTGGATGATGTTATTATCTTTGTTGCTACTGACAGACAGTCTTTAAAGCTCATTATGGACAGCTTAGGGGAGTATGAACATACTTCTGGCCAGCTTATAAACAGAGAGAAGAGCCATTTTATGATCCCTGACAATACTCATCCGGATATTATCAAGATCATTTAAGAAGTAACTACTTTCTCACAAAAAACCAGTCCTCTTACTTATCTAGGCTGTCCCCTTTACATTGGTCGACAAAGGATTAATTATTACTCATACTTAGTTGAGAAAATCTCCAAAAAAGTCTGTGGGTGGCAGACTAGAATGCTTAGTTTTGGGGGCAAAATTACACTGATCAAGCATGCTTTGCAATCTATACCTCTACATACTATGGCTGCAATTTCTCCTCCCAACACTACTATTAAATACATTAATGCCATTATTGCTGAATTTTTTTGGGGAAAAGAATTGGATAAAAGGAAATATCATTGGGCCTCCCTAGATACTATGTGTTTACCTTATAATGAAGGGGGGTTAGGGATAAGAAGATTAACTGATATTTGTACCTCTCTACAATACAAACAATGGTGGAGTTTCAGGTCTAAGGTATCCTTATGGAGTCAATTTCTTAAATCCAAATATTGTCAAAGAGCTCATCCAGTTGCTAAAAAGGTGGATACTAGACAGTCTTTGATGTGGAAATACATGATGAAACACAAGATTAAAGTTGAAGAGTATATAGGTTGGCAAATCAACTTGGGTAGCTGCTCCTTGTGGTGGGATGATTGGCTAGGAGGAGGTGCCATTGCTAATTATACTTCTTCTGTATCCAGCTTAAATAATGCTACTGTGGCACATTTTCTCGTAGATGGGAAATGGAATGAAAGAAAGTTGAGGCAATAGGTTCCACCTCTTCTAATTCCTTATATTTTAAATACTAAAATCCAGTTGGTGCAGGGAATTAAAGATACAGCAGTTTGGAAGCAGACTGAAGCTGGAAAATTCAGCTGCACATCAGCCTGGGAAATGTGCAGAACTAAGAAGCAACATACAATCCTTAATGCTCAAATCTGGCACAAATATATACCTTTCAAGATGTCTTTTTTACTATGGAGAGCATTACGATATAAATTGCCCACCAATGAAATACTAGCAGCTTTCGGAGTGGAACCAGTGAAATGCTTCTGCTGTCTTAAACAGGGATGGGATGAAGTGGATCACATTTTCATTCAAGGACATTTTGCAGGTCATATTTGGAAGTTTTTTGTAGGTAGCATGGGATTCAAGATTCAACAAACTTCACTGATTAATCAACTGTTGAGCTGGAATGATATTACAGGGAAGAATGTAGCACACACGACCATTATCAAAACTCTGCCTATAGTTATATGCTGGAATTTATGGAAAAATAGATGTTCAGCCAAATATGGAGGAAAGGTATCTAGTATCCTCAAAGTTAAATATTTGATTTTTAAAGATATGCTTTTACTTCTCCATTCTGCTTTTCCTTACCTACAGCTGCCTGGGAGCTGGCTAGAAGTTGTGGACTGCATTGCAAAATGCAATCAGGATATCAGAATTACGTTGGTAATGTGGAAGACACCTCCTACTAATAAATATAAATTGAATACGGATGGTAGTGCCCTACACAATCCCGGGAAAATTGGAGGAGGAGGCATTCTTAGAGATGATCAAGGAGTTATTATATATGCCTTTGCTGTTCCTTTTGGTGAAGGCACTAATAATCAGGCTGAAGTGCAGGTTGCATGTTATGGATTAAATTGGTGTATACAACATGGTTATAACAATATCTTGCTAGAAGTTGATTCTGAATTATTAACTAAGTGGCTTTTGCAAGTTTCTATTCCTTGGAGAATGCACAAGTTTATACAGGAATTGAAAACTCTTGCTAACCAACTTGTTTGTTTTGAGTGTTTGCATATCTACAGGGAGGCCAATAGTACTGCAGATCTATTGGCCAAACATAGTCATCAAAATGATATTGAACAACATTACTACACTCCGCAACAACTACCTCACGCAGTTAAAGGAAGTTATCTTCTGGAGAAAATGGGAGTTCACAATTTCAGACGCAAGAAGCTGAAAAGGATAAAGCAACCACCTTGATTAACAATAATTTGTTCAATAGTCTAGCCTTTTCAATATCAATGATAGGCAAGGATATTTTATTACAGGACTTACCATCTCTTATGAGATCGATTAAGTCATCACTTGATTCTTACAATGAATTCTTGAGATATATTCTATTCTGATCTAATATGTCTTATTTAGGTATATTAGTTTGTTTAGGTGTATCTTCATTTCTTGTAAGGGGAGAGTATCCCGCAGTTATGTATTATTAGTACTATGTCTTAAGAGAGGAATCCTCTCTAAGTGCTTAGTTTAATTTACATCTTATTGTATTGGGTGAAGTAGACTAACCTTAGTAGGTAGGTTTACTTCTACCCACCATAGGATTGGAGGTAAGGTACTTGCCCCCCTCCATGTATTTTTGAATTTTATATATGATAAGGCCTGGGGGTGTTGCTCAGCCCCTGACCCCCTCAAGGGTCGTTTTAATTAAAAAAAAAAAAAAATCAATGTCATGTGTAGTAATTGTTCAAAGTTAGGAACAAATAATCATGAATTGAACTAGACTTCATTGAATATGATTGATCTTTACTTGTAAAGATGAAATTGAACTTTTATGATCAATTATGACTAAAATCACCTAGTAATGATGAATATGATTAGAATACCTTAAATCTAGGTATAAAGATGCTAATAGGAAGTAAAGCTTTGAGGAAAAGGCTTGTAGCCATGAATGTTAATCATTAGGGTTTTGAGAGTAAAGCCAATTTGATGATCGAGATACGATAAGGCTTTGTGAGTAAAGTCAAAAAGAGGATAGAAGCTTAAATGGATAGAATTATGGTGGAAGATCTTTGCCTACCTAATCTACCTAATAAATGCTTGAATATGTGAAGTGATAGATTCACTTGAGTCATGAAGATACCAATGTATAATGTAGAATTCTAGATATGGTTTTATGCATTAATATGATATGACATGAAAGGTTCTCTCACATAGAATGATTCTACGTTGAAAGGTTTTCTCACCTAAAATGAATCTAAGTCCTAGGACTATGAAATGTGATGAGGCTTGTGGTGATTCCCCTAATTGACTTTTGCATGAAAGGAATGTATGGTGAGTTCCCTTACTCCTAATTAGTTAAACATGATGTGATTACCCATGTCATGATGTGGGAGTGTGAGGTAATTACATGTGACTCCCAAGGCAAGAAGTGATTACCCATTAGCCTTTATGTTGATCATGGAGGCAATTACCTATGATCCTTATGTGTTGATGTGGATGTGAATACCTACATTACACATTAATATTGATATGGAGGCGAATACATATATCACCTTAATAATGATATGGAGGTGAATACCTATATGACCTTAAAATGGAAATGGAGGCAAATACCTATGATTCATTAACTTGTATGACTTATGGAGACTCCCCTTGTCTTTATGATTTGTTAGTATGTGTGATAAGAGGTGATTAACCTTGTTTGTATATTTCCATGATATATGTGGCTTGAGGTGATTCCCCTTGTCTTTCATGATGAACTAAACATTTATGCCTTGAGGTGACTCCCCTTGCATTTGTGAACATGAGCATGACTAGTTTGGTTTGTAGGTCTAGATACCTCTCCACTTCATGCATGACTAAGAGGTGATAGCCCTTATCTTTATGATATTAAGAGATGATGAACATAAATGATAAACCTAAAGTGTCTAGCTTAGCATGGGTAGGATTATGGGGTCTTGTTCATGCATGGCACAAGCTTGCCTTAAGGTGACTCATAAGGTATTTCTCTTATATGATGTATGCTTAGATAGGATTGTGCTATAGTTGCCTTCCTTGACATGATATGATTGACTAAAGGTGATAGTTCCCTTGTCTATATGAGTAAGTTAGTAATGAGACCAAAGTAGGGTAAATATGACTATGATGACTTCAAGGTTATGATTAGTGTGAAGGGTAGTATGGGATGCCTTTCATACGTTGCACAAGTGTGATTTGAGGTTACTTAGGAGTATGGTTCCCTTATGGTAGGAAGGCTTAAGAGTTGACCATGTATGTAGGCTATGATTAAGATGACCAAAATGGGATACTTGGCTTGGGTGGTATTATGGAATGCTATTCATGCTTTGCACTTGTATGCTTTTGAGGTTACTTGAGAATGGTTCTATTATGGTAGAGATGACTAAGAGTCAATTATGCTTATATGATGCTTATGTTGAAGACTTGGCTTATTATGATTATGACTTGTCTCCTATGCTCATTAACTATGTCTTATGTTGACTTATGATTATTTGATGCTTATGTTGGAGATTATGCTATGACTATGTTATTTTCTCTTATGCTTATGTCTTATGTTAACTAACCATTTGAGATGTTTTTATGGTGTTGTTCTAGCTATCATACTTGGTACATTTTGTACTAACGAATATTGCCTACATTCCCTTGATGTCTTTTAATTCATGTTTTGAGACTATTGTATGGGTTGTGTTCCAAGAGTTTAATCTAAAGTGTATTAGATGGTTTGCTACAAAGTATAGAAAGACTTCCGCTTGATTTTATGAAAATGACTTCGATTGTAAAAGTTTTAAATTTTCCCGTATTTTCTATTATCTTATGTTATGATATGCTAAGGGTTGTATGAAACCCCTTTGGGGTCAAGTACGCCATGTTACGTCTAGGGGGTACCCCTGGATCGTGACAGCTTTCGCTCTTGAATTAGGATGAGATTGATGAGTTTCTTGAGATAATCATATCGATTATAGGAGTTGTTTTTAAGTAAATTCTTGGGCACATGTATTGGGTAACTGAATCTAAAGAGAAATTGAGAAAAAGAATCTAATTTAGTCGAATTAAGATCAGAAAATAAGTTGAAAAATTCATTGAAATTGACAAGGGGAGGGGTGGCGCTGCGCAACATTGATGCGCCACGATGGGTGGGGTGGCGCGCCAGTAGTGCACCAGAAAGTGCTCTCTGAACTTTTGGGGTTGGCACCCCGCGCCAGCAGTGTGCCAGGGTCGCCTGCCCCCACCGTTTTCCGTCGTTTAACCTGTCTAAGTCCTTCTAAAGTGTACTAACACTTCCTATCGATTCTAAATACTCTAAATGACTTCTAAACATCTAGAAATCATCCATAAACATGAATCACAACCTTGAATCCATAAATTTAAATTCAAGGTTGGGCTAAGAGTCAAGTCTTAAGGGTTCTTCGAGTCTTTTCAAAAATTCTTTTAAAATCGTTGTAAACTTGTTTTAAGACTTGAGCATTGAGTTGAGTAACAGTAAGAGTGAAGTTCATTTTATTTAAAATGATATATTGGAAGTAAGTATTCCCAAGAGTAAATGTTTTCACATTTAAACAAGAGAGGGAACATTGATTTCCAAAAGAGCTTCTGAGCTAGTTTTGAGTATCATCTCTTTTAAGAGAATGAGTTTTGAGTAATAATATCAAACCACAGAAAGAGTTATGTTTTTAAACATATGAGCTAGTTAAATTTTGGGAGTAGTATTGAGCACCGATATGGGGACGAGTTTGAGTTCAGATAATTCAAAGTCTCCATAAATTGTGTAGCCAACATGGGTAGAAAAGGTTCATACATTTTAGATTATTCCTTAATGTGTTTTAGCATAGGCTAGTGCATCCATTTAGTAGTAGGTTCTATACCCCAGCAAAGTATAGGATGGCCCTGGCAGTGTGAGGCAAGACAATGTATCATCACATAGCTCATAGTGCTGGTTGTTGTTCAGAGAATCTCCCATAGAGTTACTTGTATTTTCATATATAAACTGAGTTATTGTTGTGTTTTACAATACATTAAGTTGTTATCTACATGTTTTAAAGCTTTCTTTATACTGCATATTTATTACTAGTTTATATTGAAAAGAGTTGAGTTGAGATAAGGTAAGTTACTTCAGTTCCATTTTCAAGCTTATGTCTTGTTTTAGAATTCTTTTCACATGCTCGTACATTCAATGTACTGAAGCGATTTGGTCTGCATCATTATATGATGCAGATACAGGTAACCAGGATCAGCATCCAGCACTTCGTTGATCTAGTTGAGCTTCAGAGTTATTGGTGAGTCTCCTTGCTTTCGAAGGACCCCTTTTATTTGCTTTATCATTTTGGTTGATTAGGATGTCGTGGGTCTTTTCCCAACGTCCATCTCAAGTAATAGAGGTGATAAATCCTAGATTTGGACTCATTTAGGGCTTTGTTTATATAGATTTAGTGTCCTCAAATGCTTATTTTGTGCCAATAACTGATTTTAAATCCTTGATTTTGAGAAGTATGAATTGAGGAACAAAGCAACGACACTAACAGGCAAAAAGAAACAAAACAGGCTGAAGAAATGAAGATGGGCTAGCCTGAGGATCGCCAAGAGCACTCGGCGTTTCGCCGAGTGGCTTATCAGACCACCTAAAGTTCCAGTGTGCCAAGCCTTGAAGGGAAAAACTAAGTTGGCGATGAAAAGGATCAGTCGGCGGATTGCCGAGTGAATCAGCAAAGCCAATATAGATCGCCCAAAGTTACAGACCTTGAATATGCTGAATGCCAAGGTGGAAGGGCGATAGAAGCGATCAAAATAAGGTTCGTTGAGTGGTTCGTTAAGCCCGACTTACTTCACCGAATTAGATTTTGTAGCTTGTTTTCGGTGACTATAAATACATTTTTTAACATTTAGTTTAGTATCAATTACTCTTTAGAACAATATATTCTTAAGTTTTGAGCATCTGGAGACAGATTTCTCTAGTTTTCCTTAGCTTTGAAGGATTGAAGAAATTCGCTTTTGAGAAATTGGAAGTGGGTCTTTGAGGTTCATCAAATTGGATCATTGTAAGGTCGAAATCACTTTTACCCAGTTGATGGATAATCAATTTGGTAATGGTTTTTACCTTTTTATAATGTCTAGCTAAAACCCCAATTCTAAAGGTGTGATTATGGGCATATTTAGCTTATGTGTATTGGTAATTGTTAGTTTAAATGTTATTTAAAAGTGAGTTCAATCAATATTTATGGTTTAACTTAGGAATTGTAGTTGCAAATGCAGTTTTATGTTTGTGTTCTTGGCATGCTCAAGAGAGAGGTTTTAGAACTAAAGTTTTTTATTGATGGTTTGTGGGTATTGGGTTGACCTGGGTTCAACTCGAAAGAGTGAATCATAAACCCAATCCCACACATTCAGCTCGAGAGAGTGAATGGATTAAGATGTGGGCTACTTTTATTTTGCATGCTTGTTGATGTTCGAGAGAAATCACTTGATTCGGGCTAAATTTTTTGAGAGAAATGTTACCTCCTCTATTGCCTAGCCTACTCACTAATATCTAGCTATTTACTAATAGTTGGAATTACCCATATGTTTATACTAGCCTATAATCGATCACATCCCAAGAACCCTTCTCATAATTGCTATTTCGTATTGTTTGTGACTGCTTGTAGTTGATAATCAAAACTAAAACCCCCATTTGACATTCGTGTCACCCCTTAATTTGAATGATGTCTTTATTCAATAATTTCTATTCATATGACTAATTTGACCATGTTCATACTTTCCAATTGAATCTGAAACACGTACTGCTCCTTGTGGGATTTGACACCAACTCATTTAGTTGGGTTTTATATTGATTTACGATCGTTGAACACCTAGAATTGGATGAGGTGTGCTTGAAACGTTAAATCAAAATGGCGTCGCTGCCGGGGAGTGGTGTTTTTTGAAATTCTTTTGGTGAAGTTGAATTGGGTTCTTTTTAATCATAGTTGAATCTACTTACTTTAAGTTTTGGTTTTTGTGTTGCTTGTTTAAAATAGAGGAAATGAGTGTATATGGCGGCAACGGTAACCAAGTGGACCACCCTCCGTCAAAGCTGATAATTCTAAGGGATAACATCCAAAATTACAAGCACTTGGAGGGTGAGACAATCCATGAGTTGTGGATGAGATTTAAGACACTATTTTTGCAGTGCCCAACTCATGGAATCCCAGATAAGATGCTATTGGACTGTTTCTATAGAGGTCTTGGTCCTGAGAACAGAGGAGTGGCTGACCAACTTTCTTTGATTGGTCTAATACGACAACCCTATGCAATAGTATCCCAACTCCTCGATCGTATGACCAAACCCAACAAGGAGCAAGAAAGGGACCAGAATCTAGCAAAAATGTTGACTCACCTGGGTCTCATGGCCAAAAAGATCGTGGAATTTGAAGTACTGTACAAAAAGAAAGATAGGTACATTCCTTCTCATGAGCGTAAAAAGCCCAAGGATTATGAGGGTGGACAGATAGAAGAGATACTTTCACTCATTCTCCACAGAGTTGAAAAACACGACAGAGTGTTGAAAGAGATAAAAGAGAATGTCTCAAAGTTAAATCAGATGACTACTTCTCATTCCATATCTATTAAGCTACTGGAGACCCAAATGGGTCATATGTTGTCTCGTCTCTACCCAAGACAATAAGGGGGGTTGCCTAGTGAGACTAGGGAAAACCCCAAGAATGAAGTTTGAGTGGGTACTTGTATCGTGCCACGGCGTTAACTAAGTCACTTCTTGGGAGGCAACCCAAGTTTTTTATTTCTTTATGTTTGTTTCTGGAATAACGGGTGTTTATTGTGCAGGTAAAAAGTGGAATATGCTTGAAAAATGCATGTTCGCGAGCCAAATGTCCAGTCAGTGACTCACCGAAGAGGTCGATGAGTCTGACTTGGACCGCTGTTGGACTCAGGAAAATATCAAGTTGGAGTCTGTAAAACTCGACGAGCCCATGGACAAGTCGGTGACTCACCGAACAGGTCGGCGAGCCCGACTTTGTCAGCCATCTTGACCCCCAAATTAACTGGAGGTCTTGTAAAACTCGGCGAGGTAAGTTTCCACTCGGCGTGTCACTGAGTCTTTAGAAGAGGTCGACTAATATCGTCGAAGGTTCGTGAACTGAACAGTTTGTAAAGGCCTAAGGTTTAAACTTTCAAACTCTTCCACATTCCCTCACTTTTAGCTTCATACAATCACACCCGCACTTTAAATTTTCTATATTCTTGCATTTTTGTCTCTTCTTGCTCTTTGATCTTGTGCTCGGAGTCGGATTTATTTGCCGCCTAGGTTTTCAAACTTGTATTTCGGTATAAAGGTTGGTTTTTCGAACCCCAAACTCTTGAATAGCGGTTAAATTCAAATGCATTTATATGAATTGTGTTGATGTGTGTTGCGCCTCTTTGAAATTGTAATTGTGTTGCCAATCGTAATTTCGTACTTGTGCTAAATTGCCTAAAATGCTTATATTGTTTATTTCCTAAATTTTGTGCTCTAAAATTAATCATAAACGTGTGGGTTGCGTTAAATTATTGTTGGGTCTAGTCGACTGAAGAATGAGTAAGCCCAATTGTGCTAAATGACGTGTTTTGCCCAATGATGGAGCGTTCGACGTCATTCTTAAGGGCTAAAGTCGTCAAATGGCCAATTTTGGCCAAACCAGGGGAAGTCTGAGTATCCTGGTGGTATGGATCATATGGGTCTAGGCTTAATTGATTGAGTATGTTGTTTGATTTTGTTTTTGGGGGCTGCGTGCTTGTTTTTGGGAAAGGGGGTCTAAAATTGGCACATTGGACAGTTTGGCGAGCTGGGTCGAGCTCGCCGAACCACTCGGCGGTTCACCAAAGTCCCCCTTGATTGCCTTTCATTTCATTTTTTGATTGAGTTTGATTCTGTAACTTTCGGCGGGAAGCCTGAGATCGCCGAGTTCACTCGGTGACTTGCCGAAAGTCTCCCTTGATCACCCTTTTTGCGCCCTTAACCCCTAAAACATACTGTAACTTTCAGCGGGATAGTCTGAGTTAGCCTAATGATGTCGGCGATTCACTGAGTAGCCCTGCCTATCGCCGACCTGTTATTTTTCTGGGAAATTTTCAGGCTAATCCTTTCAGTGAACCTAATCTGGCTCGCCAAAGTGATTTGGTGACTCACCGACCGGATCGACGAGTCTTTCTGCAACCTATATTCTACAGTTTTCTTGAACTGTATCTAACTATTCTGATGTGTTATGCATATATGGCTAGACCAAAAGTAGCAGGACGAGACATGCCACCCCGCAAGAGGGCAAAGGGAATCATCATCAATGAGGATGCGGCTGCATCCAAGGCAGAGGCCACAAAACTTCCTACCACAGGTGGGAAGGGTAAAGGAAAAGGGAAGGCACCTTCTCCTAAGTCACCAGAGGTCATCTCCGACAGTGAGAGAGTGTATGCCAATCACCTCACCACTTCTGAGAGTAAGGGTGAGCACCAGGACCCTCAGGCTGTCATCTCTGAGCCTGAGGATGATCAGTTGATATTGGCCCGGAGAGCTGAACTGTGGTCCAAGAGGATGCATGATTCGTCTAGGATCCGGGTACCCTAGACCGCTATTCCTCCTCTTGTCCCAGACTAGGCTGTGGTCCCAGCACCACCTGCACAGGGTCCTCCTCCCCAGTCTATAAATAGACTAAAGGCTGAGGGATTGAGGACCATCATTGATGAGAAGAGATTGTCTATGGATGGAGTGATAGACAGATATCCAGAGATCTTGAGCACCTTGAGGTCCCACAAGTTTTAGATTTTTACGAGACCCCGTGACCCTTACATTCTTAATTAGGTCTGAGAGTTTTACACTGCCTATGGAGCTCTAGTGCCAGAAGGGAAGAGGAAGGTTGCCACATTCAAGCGGTATATTATAAGGTCGTCAAGGGGAAGAAGGTGAAGTGTGACAGTAGTGACAAAAATGTTGTGCTGGAATGCACGGCTAAGATTTCTGATGACTACCAATACATGATCAAGACAAAGTCCTTGGAGACTATGAAAGAATGGTTGTCTCCTCTGTTTTCTGATGGTATTCCTATGTGGGTCGAGGCTGCAGTATAAATTGAAAAGAGGGACCTCAATGTTGCAGTGAGATACTGGTTTGGCTTCATAACCAACACTATTATGCCCTCCCAAAATGAGTCTATCCTCCGCCACAAAAAGGCGGCTTGTCTTGGTTCCATCATTACAGGGAAGCACATAAACTTAGGCATGATTATCGCATAAGAGATGGCCATGAGGGCCAAGCAGCGCTAAACCTCCCTCTTTTTCTAATGTTGATCACCGAGTTGTGTAGACGAGCCCTGGTGCCTCGCGATGAAAAGAAGGACGTGGAAGTGATTCCCACCTCTTGTACTGACATCTGGTGGATCGAGGTTGAGTATTTAAAGGATGAGGCTGAGAAGAAGAAGGCAGCCCCGGTGGATTCTTCCCCGACTATACCTGCAGAGGTAGTATTGCCTACTCCGGCCACTAGGCCTTTAGGTATATCTCGTGTTTCTCCTTTCATGACTCCAACTTCTTCTACTGCTTCCTTGCCTCCTAGGTCTGCTGCTAGTGCCACTACCTCCAAACCTCCACTCACCTAGGCTGCGAACTACGAATGGGGCAGCTAGCCAATTCTACACATAGGCGTGCCTCCAGGCTAGAGGCTACAATTCATGGGATGATTTAGAGAGCTCGCCTTGCTGTTGTGACACCTCTTTGTGTGTCTAATAATGCCCTCACGGAAAGGATAGAGGCTTGTGAGAGGGGCTAGGGGGCCACTGATGAGGTGATGGCCCTGAAGGCGCTATTGCTGAGTTGAGGAAAGACGTGAACCAGCTGAAGTCCACAGATATGTCCATAATTTTTGGGACTGTAGAGATACCCGACATGCCAGCTGATGCAGATGTGCCTCTGGCTACCACCGGAGATGAGGTTCAAGCTGAGAAGGTGGTTGTTGCTGAGTTACAGAGGTTGAGGAGGCTATGGTGGATTGAGCCGTGCAGATTTCATTGGATGATACACCCATGGCAGGCTCTAGTGGAGCTAGTGCTGATGTGACCCCAGGCATTGATGCCACGATAGACGGAGCGACTGTGTAGACAGGACTTTTCTTTACCTCCCTCTCTATTATTTTTATTGACTTTTGATTTTGTTTATTTCATTTGAGGTCAACTGCCTTTTTATTTGTGGTGGGGTGAGGTATTTCCATACCTACCTCTTGTGACTATCTTTTGTATATATATTGAGTTTTTGTATTTTGAATTGTGTGTTGATTCGATCTTGTGGTGTTTGAGCTTGTTGCTCCTTTCTATGAATGAAAATGGTTTTTGACTCGTCCAAAAAATTTTGCCACCTCTTGTTGCGTGTTAATGTGGTTGTTCTTGTGCAAATTTGAGTATCAGTTATGATCAATATTAATGACTTGAATAGTGCTCTTAATCGAACAAAAATGAATGCGCGGCTACGATAAGGCCAAATGAAGTTGCATAGACAATATGTGGATTTTTTGCATCTCGTTGTGACTAGCCGATTATCGAATGGAGTCTCTTGTGATTAACATTACACACTAGCAAAAGTGTGGAGTCTCGTTTATGATATTGGTGCCAATGCCTTGTGTGATGAGCTTACCATTAACATTGTGTGATAACACCTAGAATTTTCCCTATTGGTCCGGTTGACTAAGTGATGCAACCTCCTGAAATGATCTTAGGCAATAATTTTGAAGAGTGAAACAATTTGACATTATACCTCTTTCGTGGCCAACCTTGTGAGATATGAGAACCTTACTTGAACCCTCTTTGAGCCTTATCCTTTTCTTGGAAGAAACTTGAACAAATATCACCCTTCTTTATTCATTCACCTATAACTCTCATGAAGTGTGGTTTGTTAGAATAGTCAACTTAAGCCGAAAGCCTAAGTTGAGGGTATGGTGAAAAGAGAAGGTAAATCAAGTAGTGTGAAGAAGTCCCCTTGATCCATGGTCTTGAAAAATATGGAACCCCTCCATATAAACAAAAAGGAGAGAAAGAAAAGAAGAAAGCAAAAGAAAAAGAATTAAAAAGTTGTGAAATAAAGTTGTGAAAGTTGCAAAAGAAATGGGGTGTCCGGTCTTCCATTGGAAGTTGAATAATGGGGTGAATTTTGAGCATGAGTAAAAATGCTGAAGAAAAGTGATGTTCAGGTCACATTTCATGAGGGTAGCAGCCACTAAGCCTAAATGACCATACCTTTATATTTAGCCTGTTACTAACCTTGAAAAGACCTTTCTGATCTTAAGCAAGCTGAAACGAATGTTGATTGGAAAATAAGGGCAAACCTATGAGTGAAGTCATGCATGTGTTCAACTTTGTGAGTGTGAGAGTTGTATGTGATTCCGAAGCTATAAGTTGTTAAAGAATTGTGTGTGAATATGGAATCATCTTTGTTGTGAGGGCATTTGAGTACCTTTGTTGAGCTTGAACTTGCATTTGAAGCAAGTATTGTGAACGTGAGCATATTTGATAATGATAAGTCACAACTTGAATCTCTGAGTGCACAATGGATCCTTGCATGAGTAAGTTGAGTCTTGTTGTCTGCATTCATGACTGAGTCTTTTGTAGCACTGTTTGAGACATCCTTTTGAACTGCTGAACTTGAGTTTTACTTGAGGACAAGCAAAAGTTTAATTTGGGGGTGTTGATGAGTCCTTGATTAGGACTTATTTAGGGCATTGTTTATATAGATTTAGTGACCTCAAATGCTTATTTTGTGCCAATAACAGATGTTAAATCCTTGATTTTCAGGAATATGGATTGAGGAACAAAGCAGGACACTAACAGGCAAAAAGGAAGAAAACAGACTGAAGAAATGAAGATGGGCGAGCATGAGGATCGCCAAGAGCACTCAGTGTGTCGCCGAGTGGCTCATCAGACCGCCTAAAGTTCCAGTGTGCCAAGCCTTGAAGGGAAGAACCAAGTTGGAGATGAAAAGAAGCAGTCGGCGGATCGCCGAGTGATTCCGCGAAGCCAAGACAGATCTCCCAAAGTTACAGACCTTGAGGATGCTGAATGCCAAGGCCGAAAAGGGATGGAAGAGATCAAAGGGCGGCAAGCTGAGTGGTTTAGCGAGCCTGACTTACTTCGTTGAATGAGCTTCCGTAGCTTATTTACGATGACTATAAATATGTTTTTGAACATTTATTTTAGTATCAATTACTCTTTAGAACAATCTATTCTTAAGTTTTGAGCATCTTGAGACAGTTTTCTCTAGTTTTCCTTAGCTTTGAAGGATTAAAGAAATTCACTTTTGAGAAATTGGAAGTGGGTCTTGGAGGTTCATCAAATTGGAGCATTGTAAGGATGAAATCACTTTTACCCAGTCGATGGATAATAATTTGGTAACGGTTTTTACCTTTTTATCATGTCTAGCTAAACCCCCAATTCTAAAGGTGTGATTATGGGCTGATTTAGCTTATGGGTATTGTAATTGTTAGTTTGAATGTTATTTAAAAGCAAGTTCAATCATTAATTGTGGTTTACCTTAGGAATTGTAGTTGCAAATGCAGTTCTATGTTTGTATTCTTGGCTTGCTCGAGAGAGAGAGAGGTTTTAGAACTAAGGTTTTTGATTGATGGTTTGTGGTTATTGGGTTGACCTAGGTTCAGCTCGAGAGAGTGAATCCTAAACCCAATCCCACACATTCAGCTCAAGAGAGTGAATCGATTAAGGTGTGGGCTGCTTTTATTTTGCATGCTTGTTGATGTTCGAGAGAAATCACTTAATTTGGGGTAAATTGTTTTAGAGAAAATTTGGCTCCTCTATAGCCTAGCCTACTCACTAATATCTAGTTATTTACTAATAGTTGCCATTACCTATATGTCTATACTAGCCTATAATCGATCACATCCCAAGAACCTGTCTCATTATTGTTATTTTGTATTGTTTGTGACAGTTTGTAGTTGATAATCAAAACCAAAACCCCCATTTGACATTCGTGTCACCCCTTAATTTGAATGATGTCTTTATTCGATAATTTCTTTTCCTATGACTAATTTGACCATGTTCATACTTCCCAATTTATTCAAAAACACGTACCGCTCCTTGTGGGATTCGACCCCAACTCATTTAGTTAGGTTTTATACAGATTTATGATCGTTGAACACCTAGAATTAGAGTAGGTGTGATTGAAACGTTAAATCAAAAGGCTTCATAGACAGTTAGATAGTGTTAGTTCATAAGTCTTTCCATTTTCATTCAGTTATGTTGAGACTTGAGTTTCCACTTTGGCTAGTTGAATGCTCGGGGCGTGACAATACAGGTGCCACTAAGATGTACCGTGATTTAGGGGAAGTCTTTTGGTGGAACGGCATGAAGAGGGACATAGCAGACTTTGTGGTTAAGTGTCCTAACTATCAACAAGTTAAGGTAGAACATTAGAAACCAAGAGGTATGACTCAAGAGATTCACATTCCTACATGGAAGTGGGAAGTGATAAACATGGACTTCATTACAGGTTTACCTCGTACTAGCAAACAGCATGACTCCATTTGGGTAATAGTAGACAGAGTTACTAAGTCCGCTCACTTCTTGGCTATCAAGACTACAGATTCAGTGGAGGACTACGCCAAACTCTTCATCAATGATAGTGGACAGGTTACATAGGTGTTCCCTTGTCTAACATCTCACATAGAGTCCTCAGTTTACCTCTCATTTCTGGAAATAATTTTAGAAAGGTCTTGGTACTCACGTAAATATCAGTACAATATTTCATCCACAGACGGATGGTCAGGGAAAGCGTACCATTCAAACATAACAGGACATGTTGAGAGCTTGTGTGATCGATTTTAAAGGTAGTTGGGTTGATCACCTACCACTCATAGAGCTTGCCTATAATAATAGCCTCCATTCCAGTATTCAGATGGCCTCTTATGAGACACTATATAGGTGTAGATACAGGTCCCCGATTGGTTGGTTTGAAGTAGGTGAAGTATCCTTGATTGGGCCAAATTCGGTTCATGAGGCTATGGAGAAAGTTCAGCTCATCAGAGATAGACTAAAGACAGCTCAGAGTCATCAGAAATCCAATGTAGATGTGAGGACAAGGGACTTAGAGTTCGAAATTGATGATTGGGTATTCCTAAAGGTGTCACCTATGAAGGGAGTGATTAGATTTTGCAAGAAAGGGAAGCTAGATGTAGGTCCTTACAAAATTCTTAAAAGGGTTGGTAATGTGCTTTATGAGTTAGAGTTTCCAGTAGAACTAGCAGCGGTTCATCCAGTATTTCATATATCCTTGTTGAAGAAGTGTGTGGGTGATTCGGCATCAATAGTACCATTAGAGACTGTGGTTGTGAAGGATAGTCTCACTTATGAAGAGGTGATAGTTAAAATTCTTGACTGTCAAGTTCGTAGGTTGAGAAATAAGGAAGTCGCTTTAGTGAAGGTTTTATGGAGGAGTCTGCCCGTAGAGGGAACTACTTGGGAAGCAGAAGCAGCCATGATGGCCAAGTATCCTCACCTCTTTCCTTCCGATTCCGTTTCAGCTTAAGGTAATAGTTCTTCTCCGTCTCTCAGTTTACTCTTGTAATTCATCCTCAGTATCTTGTTCCCTAAATTATTCTTGCATATATGCATGTTCTTGGAACTCAGTTCAGTTAGATATCAATTTCTAGTACTTAGTGGTAGGGATTAAAGCTCATTCCCTCCATATTCAGCTTGTTTAGACTTCATTTGAGGACGAATGTTCCCAAGGGGGAGACAATCTAACACCTCTAATCTCAAGATGAAGAAAATCCTAGTTTACAGAAAACTGGTGCCAGTACCAACGGAACCACCCACGGACCACAGGTAGAACCACGACCGTAAGTGGGGTTCCGTCGTTAAGGTCCAAATTTTGATGGTCTCTGATCCCACCCACGATCGACCAGTAGGTCTTTGGTGAAACCTACGGACCGTAGGTCTGTGGTTGGACCTACGGACCGTAGGTGTGGGTCACCAGCTATTTAGATCCAAGGAAATAGAAATGATCACTTTTTTCATTCAGGCACAAGAACTAGAATATTATGAATGAATGCTCACAATGGGTGAAAAATATTTTACTGAAGTGATCAAAGCAGAGACATGATAGAAGATGGCATGAAGAGTGAAAGAATTAAGAGTCTAGAATCTTTACAATCTACCAGTAAGGCCCTCCAAACTGGTGCACTTCGATGTGGAAAGAAAAAAAAGAAAGAACTTACTACGGTAATGGATCTGGGAGGTACTTCATATCCCATCAACATCGTGCTCCCCATTGACACTACCTCCAATATCCCCACGTTCATACTATCAAGCTCCATCATCTTAGAAACCTCATCCATCACAATTTTCATACCCTGTCTACCACACACAACCAACATATCAAGCTCCACGACTACCAACATATCAAGCCGCACCACCAAACTTTTATTATCAAAACAATCCATCTACACCACGTCCAAGTAGACCTTCCCGCAATTTTACACCATTGGGGGAGCCACTGAGTGTGGTGTTTGAAAGGTTGCAATCATTAGGCTTATTGTATCCCATGGAAGGTAGAATTCCATATCCATTGCTAAGAAGTTTTGATCCCTCTAAAACATGCACATACCATTCAAGGGTTAAAGGACATTCCACTAATCATTGTTATGTGTTGAAACATAAGGTTGAAATCTCATTGAGATGAAACAAATCATAGTCAAGCAACCGATACCAAATGTGAACAACAACCCACTCCCAAACCATAATGGTGCCTCAATGAATATGATTGGAGTACATGAGGGTGACTGTGATTTAACCAAGTTTATAGTGCCTGTGGAGAGCGTAGAATAGTATACTCTTGTGGTTGTTTCTTCTCCTGGTATAATGGTAAGAGTTATTGCACCTATTGAGATATTAGGAGCATCAAGTCAGTTGCATGTGTATGATACTAAGGCCGTACCGTGGAATTATCAACAAGCTGTGATGGAATGTCGAGGAAAGGGAACGGTCCCTGACAAGACAAAGACTTCAGGAATGGCAAGGTCTGGGAGGTGACGCCGGAGGAACTCGCTAGACTAAGGCAAAGCAAAGAGACCAATGTGCCTCCCAAAAGAGTTGTGACAGAAGCTAAGGTAGAGGATTTTTTAAAAAAAATTAAGGCAAGTGAATACTCAGTTGTGGATCGGTTGAAGAAGACTAATGCCCAGATTCCAATTCTCTCTTTTTCGTGGAGTTTATATGTACATAGAAATGCACTACTACAGATTTTGAGTGGAGCATATATTCCAAGTGATACAACGAGTGGGGTGTTGGCTGGAATGAAAGAGCGCATGATTGACAGTCATCGAATCAGCTTTGATAATGAAGAACTACCACTAGAAGGATGTGCTCACAACAAAGCACTACATATAATTGTTAAATGTCGCAACATGTTTGTATCTAATGTGTTGATTGATGAAGGCTCCAAACTTAACATTTGTCCATTTTCAACTCTAAAAGAGCTAAGATATGATACCAGTGAGCTCAAGACAAGTGATATAAATATTCGAGCTTTTGACGGGGCCCAGAGAAGTCTAATTGGAGAAATAGAGTTGAATGTATTGATTGGGTCAGTCGAGTTTGTCATGGATTTTGAAGTACTTGATATATCTACGACATACAACATGTTGTTAGGACGATTGTAGATCCATCTTGCTGGAGTTGTGCCATTTACTTTACATCAGACTGTCAAATTTGAATGGGATCAACAGCTTATATGTATACATGGAGAATGTGACATATATATATCAAGATTAATATATTTCATTCATTGAGGCAACATGAGGGTTTGATGGAGCAACATACCATGCATGGGAAATTGTTGGTGCTACCAGCGTGTGTGAAGAGAGTCAAGTCGAGGAATCAAAATTATCATGTGCCGAATCATGGTTTGGAAAGAGATGCTGAGATATGGGTACCAACCCGGACTTGGGCTAGGGAAGACATTGAATGGAGGGGTCGAGCATGTGGCCCTATCTAAAAATCACTTTACATTTGGTTTTGGATATGAACCAACTGAGGAGGGAGTTAAGGAGGCACGTGAAAAAAAAAAGGAAAAGGGATTTTCTTGCCAATACCCATTCCTACCATTGATCAAAAGTTTTTCAAAACTTGTCATCGCCAAAACTTTAGACTTGTCCGCTGAGATTGCTTATGATGATATTGTCAATGGGATTAAGAGTTTGGTCTTGGAAGATAAAGATGATCATCTTGTGGTAATTGAATATATTGCTTAAACACCGACTGTGTGGATTTTTGAATCTGGATCTGAGTTGAAGTATTGGATTTTCATCTCAGCCCCGATTTGCTGGGAAACTAAGTAATTCTTTTTTTTGTTAATGGTTGGAGGCATGAGCTAGAACCTTTTTTTGTAATGTTCGCCTCTATATTTTGTTACAATCTTTATATTAATATTTTTTTCTAGTAAAGAACTACGATTGACCTGACTTTTTTTGGATACATAGGCAACCCACATCGGGTTCGGTCCCTTTATATTAAAATCTAACAAAGTCCTTATTTTGTATGCATGAACTACGTGCGGCCTGATTACCTTTTGGATACATAGGCAACCCATATCGGATTCATTCCCTTTATTTTAAAAATTATAAAAGCTCTCATATTATATTTTTATGAACTACGTTTGGTTTGATTCCTATTGGATATGTAGTCAATCCGAGAAGGATTCCGCGTCTTTGATTTGTCTAATCATGTTCTTTTCCATTTTTTTCAAATTTAAGTATCCTAGTATCAAAGATTGGGGCAGAATTTGTTTTTTTAAAATTGCTTAAATTACTCTTATAAAGCTTTTATCATTATATCTTATCTTCTAATGTTTAGAACCAAGGGCCTCGAAACTGGGGTAAATTCTCTTGAGTCGACTTTATTTTTTCTTTAGTCTTTAAAGCTTTCTCTTTTTTTGTATTAATCAGCTATCCTCAGTACTTGAAACTGGGGAAAATTTCCTAGAAGGAACATTGATATTTTCGGCATTTCATAATTTCAAATTGAGTTCAACCATAATTTCAAATTAGAGTATTCAGAATCATTTGATTCTTTAAAACCATTAAAACATATGTTTGAGGTCGTCTAGATCTTTCAAGTATAGATTTTTTATATTACTTACTACTGAAACTCCTTGGCTAATAATAAGTATTCAGTGGGATATCAAAGTATTTGGACGCATGAAGACAAGAATCCGCTCAAGGAACAAGTTCTCCAAAAGCACAAGTCAGCCCGTTTTCTTTTAAGCTCATAATTTTTCTTTGATGAGTTAAGTTCAAATTGATATGCACATTGTGGATGTGATGGGGCATTTAACTTCTCCTTTAAGGAAAATAATGACATATATTTGGCATATATTCAAATTATAATGCTGGACATTGATTCTCGAGCATGGATTATGAGTTTCAATTTCATTAATCTTATAAGCATTTTATACATACTCATTTTATTCAAATTCTCTAACAAATTATCTTAGTATGTAGTATCCATGAAATGACAGGATATTCGTGGATGTGATCGTGGATTCATCTCAAACTCTTTTAAGGTTGTGAGTATAATTTCTCTCAGATTCAATTATTTTTGAATTTTTACCGCTAACGCTTCTCTTTAGGTTATGGCATTTTCTAACGGATCATGGACATAAATCTAATCTTCTTCAAATCTAATACGAATGTGGACACATAACATGAACTTAGCCCTCCTTATAAGAGGGCGTGGGATGAAATTGTATTTCTTCATCATTTTTTTTGTGGATGTAGACATTGACTTGAAAAACAATATATCAACATGGACGTAAATTTGCGAGCACGTACGTGTCTCTTGGAGTTAGAATTAATTGGAAGTGGATATGAATTTATACTTTTACATCAAAGATTTTGTGGATATAATTGTGGATGTGGATTTGTACCTTTTCACGATGGATCTTATTTATGTGGATTTACTTCTACATTGTGAATTTTACGGACGTGGATTTGAATTTGTTATTTTCCTTTAGAGTTTGTGAAGGTGGACATGGGTTAAAATTTTGCACGGTGAATCTCATGATGTGGATGCGGATTTATTTCTTCAGAGATGTGGGTATACTCTTTAGCGCTAAGAGCTTGTGGAAGTGGATATATATTTTTACTGTGAACTAGGTGGATGTGAAAGTGGACGTGGATTTACTTTTGGTTATGTAAATTCGTGGACGTGGATTTATCTTTTTACAAATTGTGGACGTGGATGTGGATTTGTATTTTTAGAGTCCGTGAATGCGGATGTGGATTTATCCTTTTACGGTTTGTGGATGTGGATGTGGATTTATATTTTTAGAATTTATGGACATGGATGTGGATTTATCTTTTGAAATCTTATGAACATGGATGTGGGCGTGGATGTAGATTTATATTTTTACAATTTGTGGACGTGGATGTGGATTTATATTTTTTGAAATTTGAGGATGTGGATGTGAATTTATCTTTTTACAATCTATGGATGTGGATTTATCTCTTCAGAATTTGTGGGCGTGATGAGGATTCATATTTTTGCACCATGAACTTTATGGACGTGAATGTGGATTTATATATTTATATCATGGATTTTTGTGGGCATTATTGTGCTTCTAAATGGATGTTGATATGGATTTTAGCCTTCATTCAAGTAGACATAAACGTGGATTTAGTTTTTTCTTCAAGTCATCTCCAATTTGGAGATTCAATTCGTCTTTAAACTGTAATGTCGATTCTAAATTCTTCAATAAGCACGACTTACAAGTGTAAATTTCATCTATTTCATTAACAATTGTTTTTAGCTTGTGGCTATTCGAAAAATGTCAAGATCAAAGTTGGAATCGCTCTTCAACTCGTGGATCGTAATCTAAGTAGTGAACTAGGGCAATTATTGAAGTTTGAGTAAAGCTCGTCAGCAAGAGGTTGAAGATCTACTCCCAAACTACATCTCTACTAATGTGTGGATGTGTAGGTAATTCAAATCCACTCAAATCTAAATCGTGCTTATTTTTTGAGCCGTCAACTCCTTAACTTCCTTCTTCACATAGTCCGATATCACCTTTATTTGACACTGGGGCAGTTTATAAAACCATAGTCAATCTGAATTTTTACCTTTCGAACTGCACGTGACTCAATTCTCGTGAAACCCAAGATATGTAGGCACTCAAAACTAGAGTTTGGTCATAATACTCAATCTATTTCATATAAGTCTCTTAATTTTTCCAAATCTTCTACCTCATAACCAGTCCAGTAGCATACCTCCTCAAACCCCTTCTAAGGTTGTATTTGTTGATCGGGACAAAATTGGTTATTAAGTCAACTTCTTTGACCGAAGATTTTTTCATCCTTTTTGGTCAAAGAGGGGCAAGCCGTTGACACCTAATTTTGTCCCACCCCTTCTCTAATTTATTTCTTTGCGCTTCCTAGTCATTAATAATCTACTTTTAGTCATTGTTATATTTTTTACTATATTGTACCGCTACTTTTCATATATATATATATATAATATTACTCGTGTTATCGATATTATTCTTTTAGTTGCGTTATCTATCACTTTTACTCTATTCCATTGTCATTTTAGTGTTGTTAGTATTGTTATCGTCATATGTTCTAATTACAACGATTATACTTAGCTATTACTACTTTTACAAATATTTTATCGTCGTATTTTTAGTGTGTTAATATATGTATATATATTGATCAAATAATTAAGATAAGTAAGCCAAGAGAAATTATTTTTAGAAGGAAATGCCTTGAAAATTCATTTAAATAAGGCCCACACAAGACCAAATTTCAGCCCCCTTTTTATATGGAAGTTAGCTCAAATGAGCCCCCCAAATCAGAAATGTGTTCAGCCCATATTTAATGTCAAATCTGTCCAAAATATAGCCCATTTTCGCTACAATACAGCAGCCCACAACCCTTTCTTTTATCCAAAATAACATTTAGAGGATAGGGTTCCTCTAAGTGCTGCACCCACTCGCTCTTTTTCCTCTTCCGGCGAAACTTTCTAACACTTCTTCCATTTAAAAAACGCTTCCCTCGCCATTTTTTGCAAACCTTTGAAGTCATAGACGTGTCGCTCGTTCTTTTTCATCTTCATGCGAAACTTTCTAACACTTTTGCCACTTAACAAACGCTTCCCTCACCATTTTGTGCAAACCTTGGAAGTCATAGACGTGTCTCTATCTTCTCTTTCCCACTTTCATGCTTCAAGGATCTCCATATGAAAAGCATAGTCAAAGTTATAATATTTCCAACGAAGTCACATGAAGAAAGATGAAATTTCTCAATACCTTCTCTGGCACAATTTTGATTATCTTGAAGTAAGCATTTTGAATTTCAAACAGCTTCAAATCCCGCTCAAATCAAGCCTACTTTCATCTATAAAACACCTTTGTTTCTTGAGGAAAGGACGAAGTTTTAGACTCTAAAAAAAAATCCTTTTTTCTCTTACTCTTCTATCTCAACCTATACAAGTTATAATCTCGTTTTATTGTCGGTGAAAGAGTTTTGGATCTAAGACCTAAAATGCTCTAGTCACTGCCCCGTGGAAGGACGTTCGAAATCATGAGGAGTCTCAAATGAGACTCAGCTTCGTCTCTAGACCTCAGGCATACAACACAATAGTTCAATACCTCTATCGTCTCCTCACAATACTTTGGAATTGAAAAGAAGTTGGAGAACTAGAGGACTTGCATTCATTTCTTTATTGGTTTCTCTCTTTCTCTTGAAGGACAAGAGGGAACTCACAATCTGCATATGTTCCTTTACTCATATACTTTTGTCCATACATATTTGTTTGTGATTGATCAACTACCTTTTTTTTATTATTTATGATTATTTGTTGAATTTATTGTGATTTCATAGAATATTTGAGCCTTTAGAGGGGTAATTGAGACGTTATTTTAAACCTTAAGAGTTAATCTTTTTTTTCGTAATCTTTTCTTTAGTTCACTTTTTGAGTTGTCCCTTTTATATTGTTTCATTATTTAAGCACTTTTTGGACAATGTGATATTGACACTCTTTCAATTTGACACAATCTTTTATTTATTTTTAAAAAAAGAAAAAATCTATTTAAATATATTTATTAATAAAATGACCTTTTTCTGAAGCAAAATCCTAATTGAGGAGGATTATTTTCTTTAAGAAAATTTCAACTTGAAGTTTAGTTTATTTGTTAATTATCATCAAAACCAGTTTTTAAACTCAAGCTCTCTTAACTTTTTTCAATGGAGTCACTGTTGTCTCCAAATTTTGACTAATACTAATTTTGTACTAAGATGTATTTCTCATATTAGGATATATCATATACTTTAAAGACTAGCTACTTTATATACTTATATTAACTTTTATTTTATATCTTATAAGATTTCTTTTTAATCAACTTAAGTTTGATCAGTTAATCATTTTTAATGGATCTTAAAGGATGGCTTACCCCTTTTCTATAGGATTAATTGAACTCTTATGTTAGAATCTCCAATTGGTTATATAGACCTTTAAACGGTGTTTAAATATTATAAATTTTAGGTGCCCTAACTCAACCCTTTAATAGTTAGGTGTCAAATCCTTAAATAAGTTAATTAATTTAGGAATCACCAATATGTTGAACACTAATTTGACCTCTGTTAAAATGGCATATAACAGGACTTCCTACGGTCCGTAGGTTGGACTCGTAGAACCTACTTCAGTCAATTTTCAGCATTTTTCTTTACTCTCCAACTTCTGAGATGTTACACCATATTAATCATCTCCCACTTTCATCCCGGAAGAGCTATGTTCCAAGCCACACCACATGGCCTTTGGTGTTCAACCCTTTACTTGCTGGAAATTTGGGCAATTAGCAATAAAATTTGCAATACACCTCTTCATACTATTCCACTAATAAACTTCTCTCAAGCTATGGTATATCTTTGTGGAACCCAGATGGATCGACTATCTGCAACTATGAGCTTTTTCCATGATCCTCTCTTGGAGGTCATCCACCTTTGGAACATACAATCTATCTGGATATCTCAACACACCGTATCCATCTTGTTCAAAAGTCATCACCTTTTGCTTATGAACATTTACCTTTAGCTTAACTAAGATGGGGTCTTTGTCTTGCTTCTCATTCACTTCTTACACTAATGAGATTCAACCCCATTCATCACAATAACTCCACCTTTACTAGAATCTAACAACCGGACTCCCAAACATGCAAGTCTGTAAACTTCCTTAGCCATCTCTTTCTTGTCTTCCTCGACATGAGTAGTACTCCATATGGATAACATGCTCAAGGCATCAACAACAATGTTAGCCTTACCTGGATGATAGAGGATACTCATGTCGTAACCCTTGAGTAACTCTAACCACCTCCTTTGTCTGAGATTAAGCTCCTCTAACTGAAAACATGCTTGAGACTCATACAGTTGGTGAGAATATCCACATGAACTCCATAGAGATAGTGACATCATATCTTAAGAGAAAAAATTACTACTTCCAACTCGAGATCATGAGTCGGGTAGTTCCTCTCATAAATCTTAAGTTTCCCAAAGGCATAGGCTATACCTTACCATTCTGCATCAATACACAACCAAGACCCACTCTGGATGCATCACAATAGATGACAAAACCTTTTATACCCTCTGGTAGGGTCAACACTGGAGTAGTAAATAACCGAGTTTTCAATTTTTGAAAGCTTTTGTCACAAGCTTCAGAACATTAAAACCTAGATGTCTTATGAGTCATCAACTTAGTCAACAAGGATGAAATAGATGAAAACCCCTCGATGAACTTTTTGTAGTAACCTGTCAAACCTAAGAAACTTCTTATATCAATTGGGGTGGGTTGGGCCAACTCTGCATTGCCTCAATCTTTAGAGTGTCGACTCAAATTCCTTTACTATATGGCCTAAGAATGCCATAGATTCGAACCAAAATTCACACTTTAAAAACTTGGCATAAAGCTACTGATCCTTGAGAGTTTGAAGGACTATTTTGAGATGACTGACAAGATTCTCCTCATTCCTCGAGTAGATCAGGATGTCATCGATGAACACAATAATAAACATGTCGAGATACTACTTAAATACTTTGTTCATGAGATCCATAAATATTGCAGGAGAATTAGTCAAACCAAATGACATAACAAGGAACTCAAAATGACTGTAATGAGTCCTGAAAGTTGTCTTCATGATGTCACTTTTGATTACCTTCAACTGATGATAGTTGGATCTGAGGTCTATCTTAGAGAAGCAAGTGGCACCCTGAAGTTGGTCAAAAAGATAATCAATCCAAGAAAAGAGATACTTGTACTTTATGGTGACGTTGTTCAACTAACGGTAATCAATACACATCCTTAGGGAATCATCTTTCTTTCGCACGAATAAGACCAGAGTGCCCCCACACTGAGATATTTGGTCAGATGAAACCCTTATCAAGGAGATATTTTAACTCAGTTGGAGCTATTCTATTTGGCGGAATAGAGATGGGTCGAGTATTTGGAAGTATGTCAATTCCAAAATCGATATCTCTTTAAGAAGGGACCCTGGGAAGATCATCGGGAAAGACTTCAGGAAACTCATTTATGACTGGAACTGACTGAAGAGATAGTGTCTTAACATTAGATTCATTAACTCAGACTCAATGATAGACGCATGCCTTAGAGACTAATTTTTTGTCCTTTAGGTATGAGACGAAACGACCCTTAGGCACTACTGGATTACTTTTCCATTCTATGACTGGCACATTAGGAAACTGAAACTTGGCTACTCGAGTCTTATAATCGATTGACGCATAACAAGAATAAAGTCAGTTCATGCCTAAAATGACTTCAAAATCCACCATGTCTAATTTAACTAAATCAGCCATCGTGTTTATATGATAGATAGAGATGGTACAATTTTGATAGACTCTTTCTGCTAGAATAAACTACCTGATAGGTGTAGATACATTGAAAGGTTCAAGCAGTTGTTCGAGACAATTCCCAAACTCCATAGCTCTATAGGGAGTTACAAAAGATAAACTCGCACATGGATCAAGTAAGGTATATACATCAAGAGAAAGGGCCTTAAGCATACCGGTAACAACATCTAAGGAGTTCTCATGATCCGAATGACTGGACAGACGGTTTGAACCTCTATTTGGTCTTGAAGTGGCACCCTTTGTTGTACTCCTACCCTAGTTCTACATCGAGCATTCACTGGAAAAGTGATTCTCTCTTCCACACTTTTAACAAACTGTAACACCCCGAAAAGTTTTAAGCTAAGGCCTGAACTATTCTTTATTTGCACATAAGGTCTTATCAGGTTGTTCTCAAATTGTTCATATTTGTAAAGGTAAATTCTTAAGTATGGAAATGATTTTGGATATCAACTAAGATCACTAGAATCTCCTAGCACAAAGTTGAGTTGAAAGCTTTCTTACCGATTAAGTTTTAATGTAAGATTCTACTTAGGTCACTAGAATATCCTAGCACAAAGTTGAGTTGAAACTTGATATTTCTTATTGTGATAGTGACGGTGTGTTTATTTCATCTAAGGTTATAAATGTGAAGGAAGAAGGAGATAAGGTTTTACGATGAGTAATAAGTCATTTTCCTAGTAATACTGCATGATAGTTAAGTTGGTAGAAGTGATGAGAGAATGAAGAATTATTATAAAGGTTAGTGAGTAGGAGTTCATGGAGTGGTTATAGTTCTAGGCTTGAATGTGGTGTTGGTATCATGTGGATATTCGCATGATACATTAGGTGTTTCTTGATATGGGCTCAAGGTTAGTTGAAGGTTAGTAGGTAATTTCAAAAGTCAGAAAGATAGTAATAGTAACTCTTTTCCCTTCAATGCTCAGTTTAACAATCATTCGGGGAGATATTGTAACACCCCAAAAATTTTCAAGCTAAGGACCGAACTATTTTTTATTTGCACATAAGGTTTTGTTGGGTTATTCTTAAATTTCTCACACTTGTAAAGGTAAATTCTTTAGTATTGAAATGATTTTGGATATTAATTAAGGTCACTAGAATCTCCTAGCACAAAGTTGAGTTGAAAATTTCCTTACCGATTAAGTTTTGATGTAAGATTCTACTTAGGTCAATTTCAAATGACCATATATCTTAGAATTTAAAGAGTTACGTGGACCATAACATATAAAATTAAATATATTTGAATCCTCTTTCCAACGCCACCAATTACGCGTCAATCCAAATTTTGAGTAAAAAATTATGACCATTTTAGTAACATGATACAGTGCAGTGACGAATTAGCCGACGGGAAAACATTAAAAAGGGTTTTTTTTTTTGTCTTTTTACCTCTAAGAAAACCTTAAAATAATTTCTTGACTAATTAAAAACCCAACACAATAATATTTTCATCTCTTAATTCATCATTTCATTCTCTCTCCAACCCTATGTAACACCTCGAATCCGAAAGAGGGAACCATATAAGATTTCAGCATTTCCATGTGCCATCCACAATGACCAACCATGGCCCGTAGGTTGAACCACGGACCGTAGGTGGATCCATAGATTGGCCACTTAAAAATTGTCCAGGGTGGGAACCATGACTGGACCTACGGATCGTCGGTAGGTCCACGGTCCGTGGTCCAGGGGTTCGTAGGTCGACCCAAAGTTTTTGACCACCACCCACGGTCCACCAGGATGGGCTATGGGTCAGACCACGGTCCGTCGACTGGGTCCATGGGCTGGTAGGTCGGTGACAGGTGACAGTTTGTTCAAGGGTATTTGGGTCTTTTTCAAATTAATTAGTTCCTATACTACGTCGTTTTATCCTTCACTAAGACCCATATATAAGATTTTTCAACCCCCAAATTAACCCATTCACTTAATTCTTCCAATTTCAAAAAAAAAAAAACAAATCTCCTCTCCAAATATTTCTCTCTCTAGAAACTTGAAGAAGAAGAAAAAGAAGAAGAAGATTCAACCTAGGGTTTCAAGTCAAGGTCTCAATTCCTCCATTGATGGCTAGCATTTGGATTCAAGGTATGACAGTTTTCATTCATGGATTTCCCAAATTCCTCTATTTCAAAAGGTAGAATTCCCCAATTGAGTTAGAGTTCTCTTCAATTATCATTGGTTCTTTTCATTGTTGATTTTAATGATTGAATTATGATCTCTTATGCATGAATTGATGAAATATGATGATTTTATGATGATTTCCCCATGAACCCATGTAATCCCCATGTTTTCAAGTTATGAACCATATAATGTGGGATTTTGATCTTAAAGAAAGAGTTTTATGAAATTGAGCATGTATTGCAAGCATTACATGTATTTATAATGAAATCCATATCTAACCCATGTTTTCTAAGCATTGATGATTGAAAGTGGGTTTTGACCCTCAAGAATTAAATTATGGACTCATGTCATTTCTTATGAAATCTACGCAAATGTTTTAAGGGTGCTTTGAGAATAAAGTACCAATGATGATGTTGTGTTGCGAAAGGATATTCTCATAAACACATACTAGCATGATGTGAAAGGTTTTCTCACATAGAAAGGATTCTTAGGTTGAAAGGCTTTCTCACCTAATGGAATTAAAGAGTAAGAGCTATCCTAGTTAACTAGCTTGGATTGGTTGTCCAAGGGCACCTCCATGGGATTTATTCTTAGCACCAAGTGGATATTGATGATGGGCTGGAAGCACTCCCATTAGTAGAGGTCGGATTTCTAGAAGCAATCTCAAGAGATGAAAGCTCCCTCATTAGTAAAGGCCAGGTTTCTAGTAGCAATCTCATTATCCCTTAACTATGTGTCCCCATAGGTTAATTAGCTGGTGGATCAGGTTAAGCTAGAAGTTCATGGTTCTTCCTTGGAAAGTAGGACAACCCTTTTTGGTGTGGGAGACACCGAGGGATCATATTATAGCTCACATGGTCTCTATGTCGGTTAAGGCTAATTCCCCACAAGTAATAATGAACTAATGTTACTTCAAGAAGTATCGCATATGAGCTCAAAGGTTTTAAGATGAAGTTAGATTGCATTGACCATGATGTTATGACTTGTGTTTTCTAACTCTTTTATATCAAATTTTAGCTTGGTCAATTGCATGTCATGAAATGAAATGTCCCTTTTAGCATGATTTAAATGTTTTATGCATGGCTATCATGGTTGGTACATTGTTTTGTACTAACGCATTATATTGCCTACGTTTCCTCAAATGTAGGGTCCGGTAATCAGGGTACTCAGTTTTGTGGCTAGAGGTTGCGTTGAGATACTTCTGAGTTCTGGTGAGTCCTCATGCTTCGAGGATGGAGTTTTATTGTTTCACTTTCTTTCATGTATTTTCTCTTTTGAAAATGATGTATGCGCTAGGCCCAATTTCATTCTATTGTATTAGATGGCTATGATGAGACAAGTGTTTTAGACTTCCTCTTTCGTTTATAAATATTTTAGACTTGAACTATTGTTGTACTCTTATGTTCTATTTCTTATGTTATGAGAGCTAAGTTATATCTAGGGGTACCCCTGGGTCGTGACAAACTTGGTAATTAGAGCACAAGGTTTATAATGGTCCTAGGATGTTTCATAAGCCACGTCTACTAGAGTCTTGTTCACGAGTGTGAAGCGCGCCATATTTATTAATGAGAGGCTACAAGATGATTAGGAAACTCCACTTCTTTCATTACTCTTAAGTCGTGCAATAGAGTTTAACTCTATAAGGTATCTCTCATAATCCTTATCTTATGTTCTTTAGGATATGGCGATTCGATGAGCTTATAATGTGAGGGAGAATGCGGAACAAAAAGCTCATCCCTAAGCTCCTCAAGTTCTAGTTTATCATTTGGTTGAACAAGTGTCGAATGCGGAGTTTAGGGCTGCTTTTCAAGTGTTGGCTCAAGCCATGATGGTCCAAGACAATAGGGAGGTAGTGGTTCCCGTGAACCCAAATGTGGGTACGGTGGCTTCAAGAGTGAAAGACTTCACAAGGATGAATCCGCTGGAGTTTCATGGTTCCAAAGTTGAGGAAGATCCTCAAGAGTTTATTGATGAGGTCTATAAGGTTTTGATGATCATGGGAGTGACGCTGGTGGAAAGGGTGGAGTTGCCGCTTATCAACTAAAGGGTATGGCTCAAATACGGTATAACCAATGGAAGTAAGGGAGACCGAAAGATGTGGGTCCTATAGATTGGGAGAAGTTTAAGGCCACTTTTCTTGATAGGTTCTTTCCCCTTGAGATGAGGGAAGCCGAGGTGCTTGAGTTCATTAACCTTAGACAAGGAAGTATGAGTGTGAGGGGATATGCGCTAAAGTCACTCAATTGTCTAAGTATGCTCCATCTATGGTTGCAGATTCGAGGGCTAAGATGATTAAGTTAGTTTCAGGTGTGTCTGAAATGGTGGTGAAAGAGTGTCGAACCACCATGCTCATTAATGAGATGGACATCTCTCGTCTCATCGTACATGCGCAACAAATTGAGGAGGAAAAACATAAGGAAAATTCTAGGGAGGCAAAAAGGGCTAAGAGCGGAGATGGAAATTTCTCTAATACAAGGTCCGAGGAAAAAGGTCGTCCTAGATTCTGACAAAGGTTTTCCGGTCAAGGTTCCTCCAATGCTCCTCCTAAGTTCAACTAAGATAGGGTGTCTAACCCTAAGCCTCAAGGAGGTAATTCTAGTGGATCTTCATTTCCTAGGTCTAATTGCAGTAAGTGTGGAAGTAAGCACGAGGGTAAGTGCCTAGTCGGCACGGATGGTTGCTTTAGTTGTGGTAAGAGTGGTCACAAAATAAGGGATTGCCCAATGCTTGCGGCTAAAGGGAGAGAAGGCAAGCAAGCTACTTGTAGTGGTGCGGGTTCCAATGCTCCTAAACAAAACCACTTCTATGCACTTCAGACTCGTGGTGAACAAGAGAGTTCTCTGGATATAGTCACTGGTATGTTGAAAGTTAACTTGATGTCTATGCTTTACTTGATCCCAGTGCTACCTTGTCGTTTGTGACGTCATATGTGGCTATGAGGTTTGATGTTCTTCTGGATGTGTTATTAGAACCTTTTTATGTCTCTACTCATATTGGAGATTTTATTGTAGCTAAGAGGGTCTATAGAAAGTGTCCCATTTCCTTGTCCCGTAGAGTTACTCTTGTTGGCTTGGTAAAGGTTGATATGTTAGATTTTGATGTTATCTTGGGTATAATTTGGCTGCACTCTTTCTATGTTTTTATAGATTGTAGAACCCGTGTAGTCAACTTTCAGTTCCCGAATGAGCCTATGCTAGAGTGGAAGGGGGGAAATTTTATGCCTAAGGGTCAGTTTGTTTCTTGTCTTAAAGATAGAAAGATGATTTCAAAAGGTTGTTTTACTATCTAATTAGGGTAAGGGATGTCGATTCCAAACCCCTACTCTTGAGTCGGTCCCTGTTGTCAATGAGTTTCCGAAAGTGTTCCCAGATGACTTACCCGGTATTCCTCTCGAGTGGGAAATAGACTTCGGTATTGACCTTTTCCCAGATACTCAACTTATCTCTATTCCTCCTTATCGTATGGCTTCGGCAGAACTTAAGGAGTTGAAAGAACAATTAAAGGATTTGTTGGATAAAGGTTTTATTTGACCGAGTATCTCTCCATGGGGTGCTCCAGTTTTGTTTATTAGAAAGAAAGATGGTTCTCTTCATATGTGTATCGATTATCGAAAGTTGAACGAGGTGACTATTAAGAATAAGTATCCGCTCCCAAGGATAGATGATTTATTTGACCAACTTCAAGGAGCAAGTTATTTTTGTAAGATTGATCATTGATCGGGTTATCACCAATTGAGGTTGAAAGATGATGACATTCCAAAGATGGCTTTTCGAACTCGGTATGGTCATTATGAGTTTTTGGTAATGTCGTGTTAGTTGACTAATGCTCCGGCGACGTTTATGGATTTGATGAATAGAGTGTTTAGACAATACCTTGACACATTTGTGATTGTGTTTATTGATTATATTTTGATCTACTCAAGGAGTGAGGATGAGCATATTGATCATTTGATGATCGTGTTGCAAATTCTTAAGGACCAACAACTTTTTGCAAAGTTTAGCAAATGTGAATTTTTGTGAAGGTCCGTAGCTTTCCTTGGTCACATTGTCTCGAGTAAGGGTATTGAGGTAGATCCTAAGAAGACGGATGCGGTCAAGAGTTGGCGTAAACCTCTAACTCTTTCAAATATTAGAAATTTCTTGGGTTTAGCCAATTACCATAGAGGGTTTGTTGGGGGTTTCTCTTCAATTGCCTCTCATTTAACGGCTTTGACTCAAAAGAAGGCTAAGTTCATATGGTATGAAGCGTGTGAAAAGAGTTTTCAAGATTTGAAAGATAGACTTACTTCCGCTCCGGTGTTGACCTTACCAGAAAGGACGGATGGTTTCGTGGTTTATTATGATGCCTTGAGAATTGGGCTACGGTGTGTACTTATGCAAAATGGGAAAGTTATTGCCTATGCCTCAAGGCAACTTAAAATCCATGAGAATAATTATTTTACTCACGACCTTGAGTTAGCGGCGGTCATTTTTGCTCTAAAGATTTGGAAACACTATTTGTACGGAGTACATGTAGATTTGTTTACCTATCACAAGAGTTTGCAATATGTGTTTAATCAAAAAGATTTGAATATTCACCAAAGAAGGTGGCTTGAGTTATTGAAGGATCATGACATGAGTGTCCTTTATCACCCCGGTAAAGCTAATGTGGTAGCAGATGCTCTTAGTCGGTTATCTATGGGTAGTGTTGCTCATATTGAAGAAGAAAAGAAAGAGTTGGTTGGAGATGTTCATAGATTGGCTCGATTAGGTGTTCAACTAGTGGACTCTACCAAAAGTAGCGTTATGGTTCACAATGGTTTCGAATCATATTTTGTGATGGATGTGAAGGCCAAGCAAGGTCTTGATCCAATTTTGGTTGAATTAAAAGAGACGATGCTTAAGAAATACGTTGAGGATTTCTCCCAAGGGAGAGATGGTGTACTTAGATACCAAAGTCGTTTATCTGTTCAAAATGTGAGTGACCTGAGGAAACAAATTTTAACAGAAGCCCACAGTTCGCGGTATTACATTCACCCAGGAGCCACCAAGATGTACTGTGATTTACGGGAGGTCTATTAGTGGAATGGAATGAAGAAGGATATTGCAGGATTTGTGGCTAAGTGTCCAAATTGCCAACAAGTAAAGGTTGAGCATAAAAAACCAGGAGGTTTGTCCTAATACATTAGAATTCCTACTTGGAAGTGGGAAGACTTGAACATGGACTTTATAGTTGTGTTGCCTCGCACCTGGCGACAACAAGATTCGATTTAGGTGATAGTAGACCGGATGATGAAATCGGCTCATTTCCTTCCCATCAAGGTTTTCTTTTCGGTGGAGGACTATTCCAAGTTGTACTTGAAAGAAATGGTAAGGTTTCATGGAGTGCCTTTGTCCATTATTTTTATTGTGGTACCCAATTCACTTCTCAGTTTTGGAAGTCATTCCAAAAGGTGCTTGGCACTAAGGTTAAGCTTAGCACGACTTTACATCCTCAAACTGATGGGCAAGCAGAGTGTACGATCCAAACTTTGGAAGATATGTTAAGGGCTAGTGTGATCGATTATAAGGGGAATTGGGACGACTATTTGCCATTGATTGAGTTTGCTTACAATAACAATTATCATTCTCAAGTATCGATATGGCTCTATTTGAGGCCTTATATGGTAGGAGGTGTAGATCTCTCAGAGGATGGTTTGAGGTGGGTGAAGTTACCTTAATAGGCCCCAAATTAGTACAAGAGGTCATGGAGAAAGTTCAGCTTATAAGGGAAAAGTTGAAAATGGCTCAAAGTGGGCAAAAGTCCTATGTCGATGTGCGAAGAAGGGATCTAGAATTTGAGGTTAATGATTGGGTTTACTTGAAAATCTCACCCATCAAGGGTATAATGAGGTTTGGTAAGAAGAAGAAGCTTAGTCCCCAGTATGTAGGCCCATATCAGGTTTTGAGGCATGTTGGTAAGGTTATTTATGAGTTAGATTTGTCGAACGAGTTGGCAACAATGCATCCTGTTTTCCATGTCTCTATGTTTAAGAAGTGTGTAGGAGATCCAACTTCCATAGTTTCCCTAGAAGGGTTGGGAGTTGATGAAAGTTTTTCTTATGAAGACGTTCCGGTTGAGATTTTGGACCGGCAAGTTAAGAAATTGAGAAATAAGGAAATAGCTTATGAGATAGTATTGTGGAGGAATCAGTTGGTCGAGGGTTCTACTTTGGAGGCCGAGACCGATATGATGTCCCAATATCCTCATCTCTTTCCTTCTACTCCTATTCTAATTTGAGGTAATGAGTTCCTCTTGGTTTGTCCTTGTTTTAGGAGTCATGTGTTTTTATGTGTTTCCATGATTTCTTTATGTGATGCATGTTCATGAAAACTTGTGTTTTGAAAGAAAAAATGAGTTTACATGCTTGATTTTCCTCATGTTGTTGTGCATTGAGTATGAGTTGCCTATAGACTTCATGAAATGAATTGATGAACATGCTTTAGATTTTTTTTTTTGAGATCGAATTGCATATGAGCTCTATGAGATTGTGTTGAGCATGTTTTTAGCGTGGAGAAGGTAGTTCCTCCTTGAACATGAGTAATGTTGAAAATTCATGCATATTGGGTTGATAGATGTAGTTCCTACTTCCTTATGATGCATTTGATTATGTTGAGCTTAGAGTTGATGTTTCCTCCTTGTATATGTGCATTGCATGCATGATGGGCTGATAGAGTTAATTCTACCCGTCTTATGATATTTTGAGAACGTCCTAGCTTGGAGCCAATAGTTCCTCCTAGGTTGTATGCATTGCATTGTAGGTTGGGTTGTTAGTTCCTTTCCTACTCTTTTAGAACCAGTTTGAGTCACATTCGAGGATGGATGGTCTAAAGGGGGAGATATTGTAACACCCCAAATCCGAAGGAGGGCACCATATCATATTTCAGCATTTCCAGGTGCCATCCATGATGGCCAACCACGGCCCATGGGTTGAACCACAGACCATAGGTGGGTCCATGGGTTGGCCACTCAAAAAATTTCCAGGGTGGGAACAACGACTGGACCTACGGACCGTCGGTAGGTCCACAGTCTGTGGTCCAGGGGTCCGTAGGTTGACCAAAAGACTCTGACCACCATCCACGGTCCACCAGGAGGGGTCGTGGGTCAGACTGGTCTGTGTGTTGGTAGGTCAGTGACAATTGACAGTTAGTTCAGGGGTAGTTAGGTCTTTCCCTAATTATTTAGTTCTTATACTACGTCATTTTACCCTTCACTAAGACACCTATATAAGCTTTTTCAACCCCAAAATTGACCCATTCACTTTATTCTTCCAATTTCTCAAAAAAAAAACGAAAACCAAATCTCCTCTCCAAATATTTCTCTCTCTAGAAACTTGAAGAAGATGAAGATTCAACCTAGGGTTTCAAGTCAAGGCCTCAATTCCTTCATTGAAGTCGAGCATTTGGATTCAAGGTATGATAGTTTTCATCCATGGATTCTTTCCATTCATGGAGTTCCCAAATTCCTCTATTTCAAAAGGTAGAATTCCCCAATTGAGTTAGTGTTATCATGGGTTCTTTTCATTGTTGAATTTAACAATTGCATTATGATCTCTTATTCATGAATTGATGAAATATGATGATTTTATGATGATTTCCCCGTGAACCCATGTAATCCCCATGTTTTCAAGTTATGAATCATATGATGTGGGATTTTGATCTTCAAGGAAGAGTTTCATGAAATTAAGCATGTATTGCAAGCTTTACATGTATTTATGATGAAATCCATATCTAACCCATATTTTCTAAGCATTAATGATTGAAAGTGGCTTTTGAGCCTCAAGAGGTAAATGAACTAAGGTTACTTCAAGAAGTATCGCTTATGAGTTCAACGGTTTTAAGATGAACTTATCTTGCATTGACCATGATGTTATTACTTATGTTTTCTTACTCTTTTATATCATGTTTTAGCTTGGTCAATTGCATGTCTTGAAATGAAATGTCCCTTTTATCATGATTTAAATTTTCTATGCATGACTATCATACTTAGTACAGTGTTTTGTACTAACGCATATTTTTGCCTACATTTCCTCAAATGTAGGGTCCGACAATCAGGGTACTCAGTTTCGTGGTTAGAGGTTGCTTTGAGATACTTCCGAGCTTTGGTGAGTCCTCATTCTTCGAGGACGGAGTTTTATTGTTTTACTTTCTTCCATGTATTTTCTCTATTGAACATGATGTATGGTCTAGGCCTAATTTCATTCTATTGTATTAGATGGCTATGATGAGACAAGTGTTTTAGACTTCCACTTTTGTTTATAAAATGTTTTGGACTTGAACTATTGTTTTACTCTTATGTTCTATTTCTTATGTTATGAGAGCTAAGTGGCTTGTATGGATTCCTTCGAGGTTCTATATTCCATGTTACATCTAGGGTGTACCCCTGGGTCGTGACACCTTAAGGCAAAACCCTAAGAAAAATCAAAGTACAAGACTCCATTCAATATTCTTTTTAAAGGTAAGTTTTTCTCCAAAAATTTCATTCTTTCCAATTCAAATTCCTCCATACAATTATGAATCACTAATGAAAATCATAATTCTTGGCCATCGAGATTTTAAGAAACCAATTTAAGAATCTCAAGAAAGATTTTCTTGATTGTTCTCCTTCAAGCTATGGTTTCAAGGCATCTAATCAAGTTCTTCTTCAAGATTCTTCAAGATACTTCAAAATTCTTCAAGAACCGTATTCTTCCACGTATATAAGAATATCATAGTGTTGGACTAGTTCGTCCTCACGCCCTACATCTATTTTCAAATCAGTAAAAGAGTAATCTAGGACTCTACCCCTAGATTTGAGTATTCTTGAGATGAGTTGATTTCCAGTTCTAGAGTTCCTATTTCTTTTTGAAATTCTACTCCTAATTATTGAATTGCTAGAGGCTATGCATTAACATTCTGAGTTGAGTCATTCATGTCCATAATTTCGCATGAACCCTATGAATTGAGTTATAAATTTTGAGAGGCTTTTTAAAGCCAACACTTCAGTTTTAAACTAAGTTTTTTTGAGGAAGTAAAGATGAATTTTGAGAAAGAGTTGTATTCATGAGTTTCTACATGGTTATTGAGGTCCTCAAGTTGAGTCGTTCATGTCCATAATTCTGCATGAACCCTACAAATTGAGTTATAAGTGTTGAGAGTCTTTGAAAGCCAACCATTGTGTTTCAAACTGAGTTTTGCGAAAAAGTTTAAAGGTTATATTTCATAAAAACTTAACATTTTCTAATGTTATTTTATTCATATATATATATATATATATATATACCTTAGTATATGGTTAGACTTTTAACTTCTTAATAACAACGATGGATTAACCTGTAAATTCCTANTATACCTATGTTAATTATTGGACTTGAAAGATAAGTTCATAAGTGCGTGTTTTCAAGAAGATAAATATGTTTCATGTTTTGAAAAGTATTTCAAGTAATGTAAGATGCCCATTCTTTGTAATGGGTGAATTGAGCACAAATTTATATTAATTATTTTGGGAGTAGTATCGAGCACCGAGTTGGGTTTGAGTCTTTTATGATTTGGAAGTCCCATAGAACTACATAGCCAGCATAGGATATGATAGCATTGATTCTTCATGTGACTCCTCACTGCCTCTAAGAAGGCCAATTAGATGGATCCATAGTCACAAAATCATCCTATACTCCCGGCAAGGTATAGGATGGGCCCTTGCAACATGCGGTAGGACATTGTATCATTGCTAGGCTCATAGTAATTGTTGTCAGTTAGAGAAACTCCCCACAAGTAAAGTATATTATTTTCATGTTGCTTTCATTGTATATTTTAATGTAAAGCATAAATGGTTTTCACTTGATTTTCATGTATTGATTCAGTTGAGTTTCTTTCAGTCATTCAGTTCAGTTATTTGTTTACTCAGCCATATTACATACTCGTACATCCCATGTACTGATAGCATTCGACCTACATCCTTTTATGATGCAGATATAGGTGTTCATTATTAGCAACATGCGGTTCGTTGAGATCACTCTGCACTCCAGTTAGTTTTGGTGAGCCTCCTTGTATTCTAGAGGACTTCACAGTTACTTTTCAGTTAATAGTTTTGAGGTGTCGTGGGTCTTGTTTCGACATCCTTTTTTAATAGTAGATGTTTCACAGATAGACAGTTTTGGAGAGTCTTTCAGTTTCAGATATTTTATTTAAAACTTATGTTTCATACTCAGTATATCTAGTTCAATTTTGAGATTCAGTAAATCATTTTTAAACACTTCTTATTGATGCTTATGTATGCTTAAGTTAGTCTTCCGCTTGTAGTCAGCCAGGATGAGGGTTCGCTTGAGGACCAACAATGGTTCCCGAGTGTCGGCCATGTCCAGGGTGTAGGCTCGGGTCGTGACAAACTTGGTATCAGAGTACTGAGTTCAAGTGTCCAAGGGTGTCCATGAAGCCGTGTCAAGTAGGATCTTATTTATGGTTGTGAGGGTCCCACTTTTATAAATGAGGGACTACATGCATTTAAGAAAGGTTTCCCTTCTTTGATACTCTAAATCATGCAATAGAGCTGTATCATAAGGAATTTATTCAGAACTCGTGTGTTTCTCAGATTCATTCAACTATCTCCCATACTCAAGGTAGTTGAAAAACAAAGTTAGTTCATTATCGATGAGTTATTCTTAGCAAAAGACTTGAGAAAGATGAGATTACAGAGGGTCTTAAGAGAATCCCATGAGTGATCTTAAGTGTTGAGATTCAAAAGAATGCACTCTTATTTCATATGAATTGTGCATTCGAGCTAAAAGCGAGATGTATTCCCAAACTCTTTTCTCTAAACCTTGTTTCAGCTGAGACCCTTATGTGAAAGTGTGTTTTGGTGCTTGGGTAATATTTTCACCCGAAAAAAGATAGTGTGAGTTATGGGATTATAAGTAGTAGTAGTAAGAGTTCCCAAAGTTAGATGAATGCATGCAGAGGTTTAGTAATCTAAGAAAGGGAGATAGTAATGAGGCAAGATATGTTATTATAGTCATGCACCCAGTAGGTTATTAATGGAGAGTTTTCCCTTATGGGTAGACTAAGAAGTAATAATTTTGTATAGAGTTCATGATAGAAGGTAGAGGAATAGTTACTAGTTAGGGTGAGTTAGAGTATACTTTAATTAGAAAGGAGGTTATGATGATGTGTCATTGTATTAGTAATGATCAAGTGTAGGTGTTGAATAGAAGAGCATGAGTATTCATGAGGTGATATCTCTAAGCTAGGATTATGATCTCTAAGGGACAGCCCATAATATACAAAGGGTTATAGAACTAATTAGACAATGATGTATAGTGAATGAGTAAATAGTACTTAAGCCATGCAATTGAATGTGACGATAATTCATAAGTATGTAGACAAAGAGATAAAGATTGACCATGTGTCATGAGATTTTAGTGGGCAAGTGTTTCTTAAGTTGTATCTAGTAGTTGTAAGTTAGTATAGTAAGCGAGTAATCATATTGATATCCGGGTTTAGTAATAAACATTAGGCTTGAATTTGAGATGGAAGCGGTGGTAAAAAGAATAGAAACATGAGGGTGATGATGTTACTTCGAGATCTAATATGGTAGATTTGACATAGAGTAGGTAAGAAATTAAGGTGTTACCTTTTACAAGTGTGAGTGGTACAACTATGAAATTTTAACTTTTAGATGAGAGCAATGAAGTATGGCTAAGTCATTAGATTAACAAGATAATTAAGAGGTGTACCCGAGGTCGTATGCAGTTAGACAAGGTTCTAATTAAGTTAATGATTATTTTTCATATGTGCCTAGATTGTATAATGAGCTATTAATGTGTAATAGGCTGAGGTAAGCATTAATTTTCTTCCCTTAAGAGCTAGATGAAGCAATCTTATAAGCCATTGAGAAGAGGTTAAGAGAAGCATCTTAGAAAGAGGTCTTAGAAGGAGTCTTAGTACCTATTTATGGAGAGTTCAGTAGCCATGAGATAAGTCTTTCCCAAGTATTAAAGTAAATGGAATGTAGACCAGTTTAGAGTTCAGTAGCCACGACATAACTTATCGAGATCTCTTCATTTTTCATCATTTTTAGGTACTTGAACTTTTGTCAAGGTTTTATGAAGTATTATGTTATGGTGCTCTTTTAAAGCACTTGCCCCATTATCATGATCATTCTGATAAGTTTCTTTTCTTCTTCTTCAAAGAGTTTAACATTTGAAATCGATTGATCTATCACACTTTTAACTTATGATAGACTTTGTCCTTCAAGGACTATTTATTAGAGCATTTACAACTTAATTAAAATATTGAGTCAGTAAATACATCTGCCAAACTATTTGCAATATTTGCAAATGAATTATCTCTTGAACTTCAAGTTCATATTTTTTTAACGATGATCTAGATAATTCACCCCACACATAATTTTCAATTGCTAATCATATCTCCCCCTAATGTTAGAAAATCTAACATTTACCCCCAATCTCACTTAGGGATCCATCTTTGTGCATGGTAGAGCAATAAATCATATGTGCGCACATAAAAATTTTAGATGGAAATTATTTGGTTTCTGATCCTGAACCAATTGTGATAGGAGAACCTTATTGGCTAGATGCGTACATGTTAAATAAACCCATCTCATACCAAATTTCATTTAGGAGATTTGTTCTCATAATAAATGGTCTAGTTATAATTGGAGGCATACAATTTCTGCTAAACCAACCAACATTATTAACATAATTTTATAGTTTGGAACTGTGCTCTAAGTTTAACAATTCGAGCAAACAACCTTACAAAAACTAATTTGTAAGTTGATACAAATGCACATATGACCATATCATAGATGCATCTATTAAATCCTAATAGTAAGCGGTCCACATGACAGGTAAAAGGGCTCATATTCACCTTTCTATATGTTCCAAATAATTTCAGGGGATACAATCCCAACCTTAGCTGGTACATTGATTATTTTATCATGAGAATAAGCAACACAAGAGAATTCTTGAAGAATCTTTGATTTCTTCAAAACATATAGTCACGTGAATTCTCAATTTCTTTTGCACCACATTTGAACCGGAATGGCCAACTGGTTATGCCAACTGATATTTATTCTCGTAAACTTTTGGTTTACTTTTGCATGTGATTCCTTCATCATTCCCATATTTTTATACAACAAACAAGAGAAAGGCGGGTAACCTTTTACATAAATATTTATAACCCGCTTTGATTGTAATAATCTGAAGATATTTAATCTTTCAATAATTTACAGTCTCAATATAATAATTTTTTTCTTTTCAATTCCTCTGAAACTTAAAAAGTTTTTTTGAGACTTACTACAACCCCAATATTATGAACTATTTCATTTCTAGATATTAACAAATTACTCCTTTTGAAACTCTCAATTGATTTTGTGTACTGCCACAAATTTCATAACACCATTCTTATGGCGACAATCTCCTTCAAGGAGAAAATTATTATTATTGTCATGGTTAAAATTATTACACGCGAGACTTACTTCTTGACAAGCAATGACAAATTTGTGTTGCCACACAACAAAATTTATTTTGGTCATGGCCACAACCTTTATAGAAAATAATTATTTCTTTCTTTTGTCCTCCATTAGTTCATAATAAAACATACCACAATATTTGTCTAGTACTCAAAGTATATGACCAAAATGATCATTTATGTCAAAATATATATTTTTTCAGTCTCTCAAACTTTCCATAGAGGTGAGATATGACATTTATCCAACAATACACGAACATGTCCTTATCCATATGATCACAAGTCACATTCTCTTAAGAAATGACCATAACCATTTGTACATGCTCCATAAGTTTTTATTAGAAACTCGTTGTCATGCTTTGACTTTATCAATTGATGTGACTCACCTCAACATCACTTTAAGAGGTCAAATGTACTACCACTTTGTCCTTTACTTTGATGGAGGATTTACAATACTTTTCAAATTGGGTTGCACAAAAAACAATGTGCCCAATAACTTTTCATACCACTTTGATAGATAAAATTACATTCACATTTGAAGGATCATCTTAAGAACTCATAATGTTCTTCCTTTTAATTACAACAATGGCGATCATTAACATTTTACCACACTCATATTCATACATTCAACCACTTGTCATTTTTTCAGACATATTATGCACTGCTACCACGTTCACATAAGAGAATGGAGCAAATTAATTGGGCAAATTTCATGACTTTCAGTCAAAAGTATACAACTTTATGTTAGTCATCATCATATCATCACTATAGTGCATTAGGACTTAAACACAATGTCTCTCCCACATAAATATATCTTTGGTCATAAATCAACGGGAGTTGAACCCAACTTTTTATTATCATGGTGCACTGAGACTTTAACTCGATGTCTTACCGACTTGGTGCGGTGAAACTTGAATTCATCATCTTACCCTCAATGAATGTCTTAATAAACCAATTGCATTACCAAAAAAACAAATATTGAATACCATAAATATAATCTGAATTTGACTTAAAAATGAATAAAAATAAACAAAACTAATTAATTAGAATAACATGTCGGAACCATACAAAAGTCCCAAGTTAAAACAAATTAATACATTTTAATAGTCCCTCTCAATATTGTTATGAAGATTATCATAATTTACTAACCATTTTAAAATAACCACAAAATAAGCTTTGTTAGTACAAATAATATATAGGATATGAAGTATACCTTGCAGCCGAAGAATTACTAGGATAATTCATAAAAATCAAGAAATACCTACCATTGATTCTTGACAAAGAATGAGCAACTCGTGCTCATAACGTGTTGTAAAATTAAAGCAAAATAAGACAAGAAATGTTAAAAGATGAAAGCAATAGAAATAAAGAGACAAGAGATGAGAGCTTTTCTTATTCTTTCAAGTATTCAAGTGTTCACCAAATCTTCAAGTTTATACAATATGAACCATTATGCCTCTATTTATAGTGTAACATAGAGGCATACAAGAGGTTAGTCATAAACATGACATTAAACATGAATATAATGGCAAAGGTTATCGAGGTGAAAGGCTACAAGAATAATGATCATAAAGGTGGAGGTTATCTTCATAATGAAGGGAAGTAATGTAGTAACTTCTTGGTGTAGTGGACATCCACAATATATTATTTTATAACAAAAGAGAAATGAAAAGTAATAAGTATAATACCGAAATGTTTGTTTTGTCTCATATGGTGTGTGCCAATACTGATATATAAGAATTTTAATAATTTAAAAAAAAAGCAAAAAAAATTTACTATAATAGTTCTAGTTTGAGTTGGACAAACAGAATACTCATTTACTTGAGACACATCCTAAAAAAATATTTGAAAAAAAATAGGAAATAAAGTATAATTTTATATCTTATATTATATTATATAAAGAGAATACTAGGTCCGCCTATGTGGCAACCTTAGAAATCATCAATTTACTTTTATGTTTTCCTTCGAATTTTTAGGCTTCTTACTCCTATTTTATTTTTACCTTTAAATTCACTTCTTCAACTCTTGCGTAAGTTTGTTGTATTCCTTTTGTTGCGTCTCTTCAACAACTACCTATAAAAACTAGACAAATCATACCCATTATTACCTTCGTCTTCGTGAAAAATTTCATCCCTAATTTTTGTCGAACTTCGCCAATTTCTTGGAAGTTTACTTTGGATCTTCACCAAAAAAATAATGAAACAAAACTATAATTTCCTTGTAGTTTTAAAAGAAAATTATTTCAACTGCTCAATTCTTAAAGAACTGAGCACAATCATGACAATATTTTGGTTCGTACCTATTTCTTTTTGTGGATTTTTCCCTCCGGTCATCACTTTGTTTGAGAACTAATGTTAGTGTTTTATTCAATAATCTGTAAAATTTTATCTTTTATTAATTTGTATTGAATTACTTTTGTGTTTTTGGTTGTGAAATTTTTGTAGCATTCTTCATGGAATCAGAATTGAGGAAAAGACAGTAAAGAGAGAATAAAATCCACCATAACTTGATAAGGTACTTGTACCTATTAATATATTTTAGTGGGAATTGAAATGTTGTTGTATTAATCATATCTCAGAAATGTTGTAAAGTTTGGCCAATATAAAAAATTCACAATGCTTCGAAAAAGTCGTAACTCTTTGAAAAAGTCACGAGCCATTGAAATAGTCACAATCTTTTAATGTGAAAATGTATCTGCTTTTAATATATTTTATATATTTTTTATAATATAAATAAATATGATATGAAATATTTTTTTGGATTTAGGCTTAGACTTTTGGTGTTAGTACTTATCCAGCTTCTTTGAGATAATCAATTAGTCGGACAAATAGTCCATACAACTGCTTTAAAAATATAGTATGAAATATAGAATATGTACTAAATTGGGTGTGAAAAAGAAGAAGAACAGAAAACTTAGAAATTTTTTGTTTTAAAAATGTGGAGAACCCCTTTATTTACAACAAACAAAGGGTAGTATGTACAAGTGTTTATTGTGCCTTATCAAAAAAGTCACAACCTTTGGAAAAATCACAATATTTTGGAAAATATAATATCACCACTCTTTGAAAAAGTAACAACCCTTCTGGAAAGTCACAACTCTTTGGAAAAATCACAACCCTTTGAAAAAGTCACAATCCTTTAATGTGAATATACGTCTTCTTTTAATATATTTTATATTATAATATACAAATAAATATAGAATATGACTAAATTAAGTGTTTTAAGATGAAGATAAAGAAGAAGAATAGAAAACTTAGAAAATTTGTAGTTTAAAAATCTGAGGGAATTCCTCTATTTATCGCGCCAACAAACGTAGAAAGAACATGTGCTTATTGTGTCTTATCAGAAAAGGCACGATTCTTCAGAAAAGTTGCAACTCTTATGAAAGGTCACAACTCTTTAGAAAAGTTACAACCCTTTAGAAAAGTCAGAACACTTCTGAAAAGTTACAATTCTTTAGAAAAGTCACAACTCTTAGGAATAGTCTCAACCATTTTGAAAAGTCACAATCCTTTGAAAAGATCACAACTCATGGGAGAGCACAAAACTTTTGGAAAAGTCACAACCTTTTGAAAAAGTCATAATTCTTTGAAAACATCTCAACCCTTCAATGTTAAAAGGTGTATATTTTTAATATATTTTATTTATAAACTAAATATTTAAATAAAGGGATGTAACATAATATAAAATATTGAATTACTTTTGTGTTTTTTTGTTATGAATTTTTTTTAGCATTCTTCATGGAATTAGAATTGAGGAAAAGCCAATAAAGAGAGAACAAAATCCACTGCAACTTGATATGGTACTTGTACCTATTAATATACTAGTAAAATTACTCGTGCCTCATGCGGGAATTTGATATCATGGAATTTATAAAATAATACTTAAAATCTATCGATCATTAAAACTAAAACACTATATTATCTTACATACAAGATTATGTAGTAAATAACATTAATAATGTAAAGAAAAATGATAATTATAACATCTTATCATTTATCCTTCAGTCAACCATAATTAATTTGATTTTATAATTTATCCTTTTGCTTCTAGGAAGTGTTACTATTTGATATTTATGGGGAATCAAATGAACATCAACCTGAGCTATTAAATTTTCGAATAAATAATAATCGTTGGTGAAGGGATAAATAAATTTTAAAAGACTGAAAAATGAACAAATATTCTAATTCTAACGTGTAGAAAGTTCTGCCCTAACTTTTGTTTTACATATATCATTTTAAAGTTCCTCATTTAAATGTATCATAAGTAATTATTAAAATGAAAAATTAAAGGGAGAATGTATCATATTGGACAACAATTCAACTTATTTTATATGCTTGAAAGAGAAAAATATTACACAAAACTATTCAATTTAATTGGGTATTTATTTAAAATCAACATACCAGAGTGATGGAGTTCAATTTGAAACTACACTTTTATTTTGATTGCAGTGTCGAGAAACACATTTATTACTTCAAGAAAAGTATTTACAACCAGCAGTAAACATGAGAATCTATACATACTTCATATTGAATGTGAGCAATTAATTTATTGTGTAGTTATCTATGTCTTTAGGATTAAAAGAGGCTCCAGTTTAGTCATATTCCTTTATAGGTCATACGGCACATCCTTGAATCCATGTCAAAAGTTTATCAATTTTTGTCTTCTTTTCATGGTTCACTTTGCACATCAAGGCGCGATAAAGTTTTTAAGGTCTTTATGTCCTTACAATGGCATACCAAATATGAATTTTGTCTTCAAGAGATGGTAGTATGGATCTTTAAGGAATTTTTATTGTACCTTCAACAATTTCACTATAGAAAACTTGTGTGTATACTCAATTAATGTATGCTATTTAATTTGTACTAACTGTCACGCCTCGAGGCTACCCCCTTGACGTAAATACGGGACCTAGAATCACGAGTGACCCCAAGCTAACCCTGAGTTGGCATATCATAAGCATACTTAAACAACTAAACAAAAGATAATATATGGAAGCTTAAAACATGAGATAAAACTGAATGATGGGGAATACCCAAATCTGGTCTGAATATATAAATACTGAATAGTTTAGTGATACTAAACAATCAACCAAAACTAAAGCTGAATCTAAAGTTATGTCTGAATAAAGCCTCTAACTGACTAGAGATGTTGGGACATGCCCCCAGCTAACTCTAGAAAAATTGAAACTGAAATGAAAAACTAAAATACGAAAACATGTCTATTGTCCTCGAAGTATGAGGACTCACCACTGAAGCTGCTGATTGTGGATCGAGAATCGATCTACGTGTGATCTGAATGTTGAGGACCTGAACCTATATCATGAAAAGATGTAGCACAGAGTATGCGTCAGTACTTGGAAGGTACTGAGCATGCAGGCTAGGATAGAGCTGAACAAACATATAAACTGAACAAAGCATACTGACCAATGATATAATCTCGAATATACTGAATATATATAGAAATGAACTAACTTAATGCAATGACCAAGTACATAACATGCTGAGACTGAAAACTGTAATATAACTGAAAGTCTAGTCAAATACACTAGAGTCTGACTGTGGGAGCTACTAATGACCGACATAAAACCACGTGAGCTAAATGTGGAGTCCGATGTATACACCCCATCGAGAGGACCCAATATACCTTGCCAGGGATATAAAGGCATGACTGCGTGATCATTAAAACTAATGCCCACAAAGGGGACTTATAAACCTACGGGGCACCTAGTTCTAGAACTATGAGGGTATGTTGAACCCTAGTCCAAGTCGGTCTAAGCCTACTCCCAACTGGAATGTATATAACACATAATTGAAATACTGGATAGCTCAATGTTCTGACATACAAATCTGAGACTGAAACATTTTAAATATTGACAATGAAATATTATTAATTGGAGCATGTATATCTGTTTAAACTGACCTAGCAAGTGTAATTCATGAACTAACGAATCTACACAACTAGGGTTCTGAGTTTCATGCAAAGAACTAAGCAACGATTCCACGAAAACATGATAATCTGATTAGGAATACTCTAATAGCTAAATCACAACTAATATCTAAGGTTTTAGAAACCCTATGTCTAAGCAAGATATAGGAATCAAGAATCTGACTAAATTCTACGGGCCTAGTGAATGAAAGGAATCCACCAATGAAATTCCACATACCCGGTGACAAATTTCACGGATAAATCTTTTGATTTTGGGGCTGGAACTAAAGAAAATTTGCTGCGTGTTCTTGAGAAAGCTATTGCATGCTTCTTCCCTTTTTGCTCTAAGGTTTGATGGATTTAGGAAAATGGTCGACTAGGGTAGGTTCTGATTAAGTTACTAGGCTTAAACTAACCAAAACTACATAGTTTAGGGGTTAAACGACATAGTTTAGATGTCCAACACATGGGGATAAGACCAAAACGACCTTGACTTAAAATTTGATGGGGAAATCAACGGGCCTGACCGACGTACCGTGGACTGACCGACGGTTCGTCCTGTCAGTCCGTCAATTGGTGTTAGAAAGTTGAAAATTGGGGGTCTGAACTATGGACCGTGGTCCCACCTATGATGTGTAGGTCCTGGCATGGCTCTAACTTTTTTTCTGAAAATTTTGGGTGGCCGACCTACAGACCACACCTACGGTCCATGGTCCCACCTATGGGCCGTGGGTGGCCTCTGTCGGTGGCACCTGCAGATATCTATAAAGTCTGATATTTTTCTCCTTTTGAATTCGGGGTGTTACACTAACAAATACTTATAACAATAATTTTGCATAAACATAAACAACAAAGTTTAAAACAAGTACTCAAAAACAACAATTAATATCATAAGCATAAATTAGTGACTGTAATAAAACAAACCAGGATCTGTAACAATAGAATGAAATAGAAAGGAAAAAATCGAGCCCACTGAATGAACAATGTACCCTTAAGGAAATTATTCCCCTCTAGTACCCGAGGTTTAAAGGAATAGATCCTCTGACGATGGAATGATTCTATTCACCAGTGTATTGATACAAAAACAATGGTGTTAGCGAGCCACTCAACAGTAGCAAAGTACATGAATATTTAATTGTGCAGAAGAAGAAGTTCATAATTTTCGTTGTTTTAGAATGAGAGGAAATCTCTAAATTTATAGACAACAAATGGTAGTGTGAACAAATGCTTATTGTGCCTTATCGGAAAGGTCACAACTCTTTGAAAATGTTACAACCCTTCGGAAAGGTCACAACCTTTCATAAAGTCACAATTTTTCATAAAAGTCGTAACTATTCATAAAAGTCACAATTTTTCATAAAAATCACAACTTTTCATTAAAAGGGAAAGCTAGTTTTGGAAATAAATAAATTAAAAGGGAATAATGGTTTGTGGTGGCGCACGTTGGCGGGCCTAGGATTCTCGCTTATCTTAGAAATAAATAAATTAAAAGGGAATTCTGATTTGTGGTGGCGCACGTAGGCGGGCCTAGGATTCTCGTTTATATAAGATATGATATTATTGGGAGTTGAAATGTTGTTATATTAATCATATCTCGAAAATGTTGTAAAGTTTGGCCAATATTAAAAAGTCACAAACCATCGAAAAAGTCACAATTTTTCAATGTGAAAATCTCAAGTTGATGTTTATTTGATTCCCCCAAAATATCAAATAGTAACATTTTCTGGAAGCAAAAAGATAAATTATAAAATCAAATTAAAAAAAAATGATTTATTAAAGGATAAACGATAAGCATTCATAATTTTCAGATATCAGAAAAATGATCATTCATAATCTTAATGAGGTTATGGACGCGGATATAAATTAACTAGAAAATATAATAGTAATAAATTATGGATAAAAAAAACAATTACTTTCAATTTGTTGTCGCCCCTTCTCCAAGCTTCCGGTTTACTTTACAGGAAGTTAGGAACATTCTACACTCTTCTGGTTACAAAAATTTGTTTGTCCCGAAGCTTCAGTTTATTTGTCTCAGCGTTCAGTAAAACCCCATTTGCACAATCGCCAGACAAAACCCCATTTGCACATAAGCATTGCCGTAAGGAAGAAAAAGAATGAGCATGGCGACACGGAGGTCTGCTCTCGCGTCCCTTAAGGCGTCTCGTTCCCGCGTAATGTCTCAGTCTCGTCCAGCAGTCTCTCGTCTCTCTGAGAATAGAATACTTGGCGGCAGCACCACACCGCCTAGGAATGGGTTTGTTATTGCAGAAAGAAGTGCGGCCAGTTCTAATGGTTGGAGGAATTATGACTTGTTTGGCAAGAGTTTCTTACGCTCACACTCCACTGCTGCTCCTGCTAGCTCTGGACAGGCACGGTTTTCTTCTTCCTAATACCACTCATTTCTTTGTCCAATTAACTTCAATTGAATGCATTTGATCCTTTTAGCTCCGTATTAAAATATAATCTATGTGTACATAGTGCCGGTCAGAATACAGTTTTCTCATTTGATCGTGTTTTGGAACTGTACCTACAGAGGTAACTTTAAGAAATGTATCTCCCGGCCTTCCTTTGCAGACTGGAGGCCTTAAATATTGTTGGTTTTACTACAAGTATGGAATGCTTGAGTTTCACTGATACTAGGACCTGAGCAGACTGTTTTATGAACTCCTATGTATGCAAATTATTATTATAGTGGTACATATTTAACCATTCCCCATTTGTAGGCACACACAGAATTTGATATCCTATTGTCAATTGTTTAACAATTTGGTGGAGCACCCACTCTGTATTTCTCCCATTCTGTATAGACTTTTGTGATAGCTGTTTATTTGATGCTGTCAGTTTGCTTCTTTTTTCCGGCTGTGCATTTCATTTGACAACAGTGGTGTTGCCATAAAAGCTGCTCTAGTGTTCTACTATTGATGCTAAGAAGCAATGGTGTGAATGAAAGTAAATCTGCCCCCTCAACTATGTTATATCCTTTTAAACAAGGAAGCTTTGATGTTATATGGTACAATACTAAGGGGGTCTGCAGATAAAAACAGCCTTTTTAATTAGGGTCCATTGGTCTCCCAGGCATTGTCTAATATGAGAAGTACCATGATTGTAGATATGTATCTACACCATATTGCCATTTGTCAATTCTCTTATATTTGACTTGATGATTGCTTATTAACTTTGGCTAATTTCAGATGGTTCTGCCATATTGTTTGTTTGTTTCCTATATTAATTTGTATGAAGATTTAGCAGATTAATAATACGGACTACACCGAGATGGCTCTTGAAGCTATTGTTGGTGCTGTAGAAGCAGCACGGACCAACAAGCAACAAGTAGTTGAGACAGAGCACTTAATGAAAGCTCTTTTGGAGCAGAAGGATGGGTTGGCTCGAAGGATATTCACGAAGGCTGGGTTGAACAACACATCAGTTCTGCAAGAAACAGATAATTTTATATCTCAGCAACCGAAGGTATGAAAAATGGAGGCTTATTGTGAATTCTGTAAGTTCTTTGAATAGAACCATCAGATATTTTTTCTTGCAGGTTGTAGGTGATACTAGTGGCCCAATAATGGGTTCACATCTTAGTTCACTCCTAGAGAATACAAAGAAGCATAAGAAGGCAATGGGAGATTCTTTTATGTCTGTGGAGCATATGTTGCTAGCCTTTTTTTCAGACAAAAGATTTGGTCAAAAGTTATTTAGGGATCTCCAACTTACAGAGGAGGCTTTGAAGGATGCTGTCAATGCTATCCGTGGAAGTCAGAGAGTAACTGATCCGAGTATGTATATGCGTGTGTGTATATATAGCTTCAAGTTTCGTAGCCCTGTCTCTTCTGATATCATTCAATCTAGTTGGGGGTATAGCCTAGTTATCTAACTACATCACAATATGAGACGATCCTTACTTTGGTTGATTGGGTGGATTTTCTTTTGCAATCATGCAATTTTGTTTGTTGACAGGGATGTCTTGTAAGATAGTTAAAGCTAATTATATTTCATAAAATACATGCCTAATAAAATAATTCCTAGTAGCTGGTATAATACTCCATCCACATGGACTTTAGACTCGAAGGAACATTTTATATGTGGTAGAACCTTAATAACATGATGAAATATGTAATTCTCTTTGTGCCCTTGCTTTGTTATTGTCTTCTACTTGATACAGAAGTTGCCGATGACAGTGCTTTGAGGTGTCACTCATTTTTCTGGTTGCTGCTAACACATAGCTTTAACTCTTTCCAGACCCAGAGGGAAAATATGAGGCACTGGATAGATATGGAAATGACTTAACTGAACTTGCCAGACGTGGTAAACTTGACCCGGTAATAGGAAGAGATGATGAAATACGGCGCTGCATCCAAATATTAAGTCGGAGGACAAAGAACAATCCTGTAATTATTGGTGAGCCTGGAGTGGGGAAAACTGCAATTGCAGAAGGGTATGATCTCTAGCCTTTTGTGGTCTCACTGTGTGATGTATGCCTATGTTTTTCTTTATATTTATGTGGTATCCTGTTTCAGTTGAGAACACCCCAAAACACTACTGAAAATGCATGACTATTAGCTGAGGGAGGTTTGTGTTATTTGGCAGACTCTCTGTGGGATTTACACGAAGAACTTATTGCTTGTTTATATAGTTTCTGGACAATATGTTCGTACGGTTGACTATTTGAATTGTGAGATGGCTCCGGATATGTTATGTGGATTTGTTGAAAATTTGTAATTATGTCATTATCTGAAATAATTATTATCTTTCTTGTTTTCCATGGTTCCTTGTGTTCATCTTTAATGAATAGTTGTGGGGTAAAAGGAATATAGTTATCACACTTCTTACTTAGGACCTTTATGTTGCAGTATTAGGGTATCATTGAGTTTTATGTTAACTCCCTTTGCTTATAAGAATTGAGGTGGCAAAGCCCTTTGGATGACATTGATCCTCTTTTTAATTAATAGAATACCAAAATTGTGGTAGCTTGTAAAGCATTGCATCGTCTCGTTTTTTTTTTACATAGGTCCAAGATAGTATAGTGTGTAACGTTGCTAGTCTTGGGAGTTAAATGCAATTGGTAGCATTGTTCACATCGTCTATTATATGCATTATTTTAGGTTTCTGGCCTTTGTTTAATGGAGATGTGCTTTTGATAGCTTAATTTCTGAAAGTCAGCTACTTTTGTTTCTTGAAATGATCTTTTGATGCTCATATGCCGGAGTATTAGATTTGATGGCTGAAAGTGGTCACAATCTAAGAAATAAAATTATATGGGTAGAGTCGGAATGATGGCACGACCCAACTAGAAAATAGAAATTATATAGTAAAGGTCGGATTGATGGCACGACCCTATTGAAGAAGAGAAATAACATGGGTAGGGTCGGAATGACGACACGACCATACTGAAAAAGAGAAATTATCGGGGTAGGGTCGGAATGATGGCACAACCCCATACAAATCAGTTTTGAGATGTCATCGGAAAGACAAATGGAACTACGGAAATCAAATCTGAGGAGTCACCGAAAAGACACAGTGCTATGCAACTCAAATATGAGAAAGTAGTTTTCCACGGTACTACGCAAATTAAAAATGAAAAGTAGTCGGAAAGATGCACGGTGCTATGCAAATCAGATATGCAAAAAAAAGGTTACCGGAAGGATAGCACAGTGCTACACAAATTTAATATGAAAAAATTAGTCACCGGAAAGATCACACAGTGCCACAAAATTAAATATGAAAAAGTAGTCACCGGAAAGATGGCACAGTGCTACACAAATTAGATATAGGAAGTAGTCACCGCAATAATGGCAAGGTGCTACACAAATTGAATATGAAAAAGTAGTCACCGGATCGATATCACAGTGCTACACTAATACCGACGGATATGGGGTTGACACAAAGCAGTCCTAGAAAGTCATCGGAAATTGACGCGCGATGAACTGTTTAACTGAGTGTTCTTCCCCTAAATATGGGGTTCATGCATATATCATTGATGTCACTTTTGTTAACATAATTATTGGCCAGACGAGCGACATATTTGGGTAATAGCCACCCACCGGCAGCGGAGGCTCTTTGATTATCTACCAAGATTGTAGAGACTCTGATACCATGTGAGAAATATTGAAAAAAAATATTATTGAATTGTTGTTGTGTCAACATTATTACATTGAAATTCTATTTATAGACACTACAATATAATCCTTTACAAAGTAGGATACTATTTACTATTTCTATTTTATTTTAAATAGGATTGTATAAACCTATTCATGTTCTAACATTTCCAAAATTATGTTTGTCTTTTAGTTGTTACTTGTTATTACTACTTTGGTTTTAGACTTAGCCTTTGTGGTTTTTATGTTTCCAAAAATAGTCAGTATATTTTTAGCCTTTGTGGTTTGTATATGTTTCCAAAAGTAGTCAGTATTTTCTTAATTACATCAGTTGTTGTAGTTGTAACTGATTTATCTCAAGATTTATGAAATTCTAGTTTGTTTATCTTATGAGAAAAGCTGAAGTAACTGTTAGGCAGATGTGTGTCTGCAAGGGAAGGGAAGTGGGTATGTCTGAATAGATACTTGAGTATATTGAGAATGGAGCTATTCTTTGCTTCAACCTAGAGACGTAATATAATAGGTTGGCACGAAATGTGGGACAATCCCAATGAGAAATATTGGAAAAACATATTATTGAACTTGTATTGACATTATTACACATAGATTCTACTTTTAGATGATATAACACAATCCTTTACCAATTAAGATACTATATACTATTTCTATTTCTATTCCTATTTTAAGTAGGATTATATATACCCATTCTTATTCTAACACTTCCCCCTCAAGCTGGTGCATACAAATTATATGTACCTAGTTTGTTACAAATATAATTAATGCAAGGATAGATGAGGGACTTGACGAAGATATTTGCAAGTTGATCACTTGACTTCACCAATTTTGTAACAATATCTCGTGGGAGTATCTTTTCTTTGACAAAGTGAATCAATCTATGTGCTTAGTCCTCACATGGAACATTGGATTTGATGCGTTATGAAGGACCGCTTGACTGTTACACACAAGTTTCATATGATTGGTTTCTCCAAATTTTAGTTCAATCAGCAAATGTTTGATTTAAATTAGCTCACAAGTTGCTACAACTATTGCTTGATATTTTTCTTCTACATTAGATCGAGCAACCGTACTCTGTTTCTTACTTTTTCATGACACTAAATTACTTCTTATTAAAACACAATATCCGGTTGTAGAACCTCTATTAGAGGGTGATCTTGCCCAATCAACGTTTGTATATTCAGTGATATGCTCATGGCCTTGATCCTTGAAGAGTAGTCCTTAACCAAGAGCTGACTTTACATACCACAAAATACTAATAACTGCATATTAATGACTATCACTTGGGGAAGTCATAAATTGTCTTACATCACTTATATGAAAAAAATGTCGGGGTGAGAATTGAGATAGTTCAACTTTCCACTGGCCATCTATATCTTTCATGATTACCTAGTGTCTCCTTTAATCCGCAAGGGGAGCTTAACATGCGAATCCATGGGTGTGGCAATGGGTCTTCATCACATCATTCGTGTCTCCTCTAGGAAGTCCAAGGCATACTTGCGCTATGAAATAACAATACCTAATCTAGATGGAGCAACCTCAATACCTAGGAATACTTCAGTCTATCTAGGTAGACTAGGTCCTTAGTCTGAAAATATTGAAAAAGATGTTGCTTCAATTAGTTATACCATTGTGATTATTGTCGGTGATAACGATATCATCAACGTAAACAAGAAAATGAATATATAGATTTGGTGCAGAAGGTTGAAACATAAAGTGATTAGCTCCACTATGAGTCATGCAGAACACTCGAATTACTAACTTTTCAAACCAAGCTCGAGGAGATTGTTTCAGACTATAGAGTGACTTATGCAATAAACATACAAGGCTACTAGGTTCCCCTTCAACAATAAAATCAGCTGGTTACTCCGTAGAAACTTCTTTCTTAAGATTACCATGCAAAAAAGCATCCTTAATGTCCAACTGATGAAAAGGCTATTGACAAACGACAACCATAGATAGGAAAAGATAAGTATATGCTATTTTAACCATGAGAGCGAAAGTGTTACTATAACCTTGCCCAAATATCTAAGTATATCCTTTGGCAACAAGGCGAGCGTCAAGCCGTTCAACTTGACTATTTGGACCAATTTTGACGTTATAAACCCAATGGCAACCAATAATAGATTTACCTACACCAATGGAGACAAGCTCCCAAGTACCACTCATATGAAAAGTAAACATGTTAACATTTCATCAATCATAGCCTACCTACATCTAGAATGAGAAATTGCTTCATTTGTAGTCTTAGGAATGGAAATAGAGGACAAAAGTGATACAAAGGCATAATGAGGTGTTGATAGATGATGACAACGGAAGAAAGTATAATGTGGGTTAACATTTGGAGTGGATCGTATACCTTTTTTGAAGTGTAGTTAGTTGTCTAGGAGGAGGCAAGTCCACAACAGGAGCAGGGTCCCCGACACATGACATGAATCATTTGAGACTAGTGTTGGATGCAGATGAGGATGGTAAGTCAGAAGTGGTGGCACTACAACTTGAGATGTAACAGTAATTGCAGATTCCTCGGTGGTCGGTACAGGCAAGACCTCAGAGAAATTAAGATGATCAGAAGATGTATAGTAAGGTTAAGATTCAAAGAACGTGACATTAGCAGATCTTTCCTTGGTGCTAAGTCATGAATAAAGCATGTGCTTCTGTATTTCAGCAAAAACAACTTATCATTCATTCATTAAGAAAATCCAAATGCATCTTGAATCATCAATGAAACTAACAAAATAATGATATCCTCTTGTTGAACTAACTTTACTAGGACCCCAAATATCAGAATGACGTAATGTAAAAATAGACTTTGAACGACCCTCAGTACTATGTGTTGCTCATGTGTGTTTCCCAAGTTGGCAAGACTTACAATCTAATGTGGATAAACTAGACACTTATCTTTTGCAGGTTAGATAGAAGCGGACATTTGGAGGATCTGTAATAGAGCATGATGTGAAAGAATTTGAAGAGGTAAGTAGTAAGGTTGTTCTGATTCATGTCTTGTGCCAATCATTTATCCCATATTGCGGTCCTGCATGAAAAAAAATGACGAAAGATGTTATGCCACAATGTGGCTAGATTAAAAGGAGAACGAGGGACGTAAAGAATTGAGTCTAGAGTGATAGAAGTTAGGGATTTCGCTTTCTCAACCCCGTTTGGTTGTGTTTGCCCATTAATAGCAGGACGAGACTATGAATAAACAATATGAGACAAAAGTGATTTATTGCTGAAGATATGATCAAAAGCGCCTGAGTCCATGACCCATGATCCAAGAGTACTAGATTGTGAAACATAAGCAAAATTACTCGCAATAGAAACATGAAGTTAAGCAATCGAAGCTATTTGTGGAAACTTTTGCTTACTTGTTTGATACAGAAGGAACTCGTCATATGCTGTTTGAGAATTATTTGATGGTTTACTAGGCTGAGCAACATGTGCTACTTGCGGAGATGTTTGCTTACTTGTGCAATTTCGAAAAAACTCATTATAGTCTTTTAAAGCAATAGGATCATCACTAGGTGGTGGATTATGCAAAATATAACAGATGTCACGAGTGTGTCCAAGTTTATGACATTAATTACACTTGGGTTGAGGTTTCCCAAAATGGCCTCTTCGTTGATTCTCCATGACTAATATGTTTGTTTTTTTATGACTTGAGATGCGAGAATAGTGGGTGATGAAACTACTTTGTGACTAGGAGGCACAACAATATGAAGTAGAAGAGAGAATAATTCATTTATTGGAACTGTAGGACTAGCTATCTACGTAAACATTGTGTATTCTTTACTTATTGTTTTGTAGTTTTGTAGTTGCTTACCTTTTGCTTCAGTAGTAGTAATTAGGTCCATGACCTGGTTCCCTGACATGTGGTGGACTCATACTATTCATCAATTGATATCCGAGCATGTTTCTCCTAACATATTAATACGTTGGAGAGATCTTGCTCTGATCACGCACTGAATCACGATCCTTGTGATGGTGTTGGCTTTTGCACAACACCCACAAAATAAAAGATGACACATATTAGTTCCAACCGTTGCGGAAAATTGCCGCACAAAGACTAGTTTTTTTCTTGAATTTTGTCACCAATGTTGTGATACCACGTGAGAAATATAAAAAACTATTATTGAATTGTGTATTTACATTATTATATAGAGATTCTATTTATATCCACTATAATATAATCTTTTACCAGGTAGGATACTCTTATTCCTATTCCTATTCCTATTCCAAGTAGGATTGTCCTTCCTCACTCAGATATTGATAGTGCCCGTGAAGTTCTTGGAGAAATGAAAACTTCTTGAAAGAAGCTTCGACCAATGTATCTTCCACATCTCCAATCCATACCTCTTGAAAAGGGTATGTATTGGAAACCTACCTGGAAAAGTACTCCATTACTCGACAACTTTGTCCGCCTGTTTCAATATTCGGTGGATGATGTTGTAGACGGAGCAACGGCTAAATATGTTAAAGAACACAATATCTTTGTGAACTTAAAGCATGAGATAGCAGCGTTCATCTTTAATGTGAATAAAATTCATTCCATAGGATTGTGTATACCTATTCCTATTCTAACATTCCCAATTTTTTGTAGTGGAAAAACCACAACCCCTTGGGATTATCCTACTCAAATATAAAAGTACCATAAATGATGTGTATGAAGGAGGGGGGGGGGGGTGATCTAATAGTGGTTGGAGATGTAGAGGAGTTCTTTTGTAACAGTGAGTCCTTGCTAGGGATCTGCTCTAAGCCCACAATTTCTTAGCCTGGTTATGTAATGATTTATTCAATAATACATAAAATAAATTTTACAATATATGCTAGTTGCAAATGATATTTTGTTATTTGATAAACTAGTGACAGAGTTGATCGTTGATTGACAAAACTAGTGAGGAATCAATTAGAAGTTGCAATTGTAGACAAGAATGGTAAAGTATAAGGAATTTTACAATAGGTAAAAGTAAAACAGAAGATATGCATTGCAAGTTTAGCCTTAGAAGAATGAAGTTGAAGTGGGGGTTAGATAGGATAGTGGTGTCTAAATACAAAAAAAAAACAGATATCTAAACTCAATCTTTTATTTAAATGACATGAAAGATGAAGATGTAACACAATATTTAGGCGGACCCTCCATTAAATGCTTCCCGATGATGAGATACATACATAAGTGGAATGAAAGGTTAATGGGGTTGGTTAGATCAAACTGGATTATATGGGAGTAAATGCTGGACCATTAAGACCCAATTTTAAATAGCTTGTAAATATTAGTGTCATATGTCCTACAGGAGGAGTGTGAATAGGTTCATTATATTCACTCTATATAAATAAATAGAGGTGTAGGGTCTATCGATTAGCAATTTCCACCCTCTCTTTTCTTCCATGTTTATTTCTCAGACCCACCAAATTGACAAGATGAACATAGTAAATATGCGGTGTCAGATGAAGGTATACAAGACGAGAAATGATTGCATCCAAGTGAAGGTGCAAGTAGCACACATTGACAGTACAATGAGAGATTGCCTCACTCAGTTATGTCTTTCGTAGGCCTTTCAAGTGTGTTGGCTTATTGTTGATGCTATGATGATTGAAGGTCATAAAATTGTTTGAGTAGATCTAAAACTACATGGGAGTCAATCTAAAAACACCTACATTGTCAACAAATATAATTAGATTTTTTAAATTTCTTTATTTATATAATAACTAGATTTTGGTTATGAATTTACAACAGTAAAAGCAATTGATTAAACTTATGCAATACTAATTCGTTGGAGTTGAAGACTCGTCGCTATTACTCTTACATTACATTTTGTGTTTACCAGGAGCTCTTAATGTTGTTAAGAGATTTGTATATCAATGTAAAATGTAGAAAATCTCTATTCTGAAAAAACCCTTAATTTGTCAAGACCCAATTTACGTTAAATCGTGAAAGCACCCAACATCCCCATGTTGAGTGAACCACACAATAAACAACTAACACATTCCCAACATTAGATAATAAAGTCTAAAATAGGGAATGCCATAGATAATTGAGTCTCTACTAAGATGGTAGAGATTTTTGTATCATGTGAAAAAGAAGAGATAGTACTGCTTATTGACTTGATTATTGACATAATGAGTGGTTTTTATGAAGGGTTTTTAGTCTAGTGGTATAAGGTAAGTAATTACTTTATGTGAAGGATAAGATAACTAATTGTTCTCTTACAGATGCATAAGAAAGCACTAAAAATATCATATAAAATATTATACATTTTCTCCTATTAAGATAAAATGAGCCTAGGCAATGCTAACCTATAATTACTTTGATTCTCTTTTTATTCTAACATGGTCTTCAATCATTAAAAGAAGTCAGGAAAAAAAAGCAGAAAAGAGGTGAAAGATGGTATCAGCCAAATCTACATGACACTTTAACGATGATTTGCTTTCTTACCTTGCAGGTTAGCTCAAAGGATAGTACGTGGAGATGTTCCTGAACCTTTGATGAATCGGAAGGTTATAACTTCTCTTTCTCATTGCTTAATATAATTGAATTTATATTATTGTGTAAAGGATCAGCAAGAATTTCTCTTTGCATGAGTTTAATCAAGTGATTGTGTAAGTGCAAAAGCTTGGAAGATGGCATTTTGCAGTGTTAGTCGGATTGCTTTTTCTTCTATTTTTTTTTTGTTTGGGGAAAGCCTATCTTGATTTGAAGAAATAAATGATAGTTGAAAATTGCTGCTCTTCTATTGAGAAGTATGGGCCTTAAGCTGTTGCTTACTGAAAAAAAGGTGATGTCTCTCTTGTTGCAGTGATATTTTTATGACAAAAAATATCTAGGTTTCTTTTAGCTCTCCCAGTTTATTGGTAACATAATTTTCTGTTGAAGATACAAATCGGCTCAACCGCTCAAGACAGTTGATGCAGTTCTTACTCAACTGAACCAGCATGGCAAAGTTACATATTGTCTTAATAATTTCTGGGAGTAATATCCAATCGAGTTTGATACTGAGAAAAATATGCATTACACCTGCACTCAAATGTAGACTAAATTTTGATCAACTAAGCTAGTCCGCTTCATAAGCTAGTCTTTTACCCAACCCCTCACTCTCTAAGGGATAGGAGGAAAAGGATACAAATAACCTCATTCTCTAATTGTCTATGAGGTTTATAAAGTCTTTCAAGTGCTAATACTGTACTCTAATTTGCGTTTTCTTTTCATTTTATTTAGTTGATATCTCTCGATATGGGTGCCTTGCTTGCTGGTGCAAAGTACCGTGGAGATTTTGAGGAGAGGTTGAAAGCTGTTTTAAAGGAAGTCTCTGCATCCAATGGGCAGATTATATTGTTTATTGATGAGATACACACTGTAGTTGGTGCAGGTTTGGTATATTATTTTTAATTTCTATCTACCCATGAATGAAATTGTTTATTTCTACTGAATGTTTAGAAACTTTTTCAACAGTAATCTTTCTCTGAACGATCATTTCTCTATTGTCTATTTATAAATTTCTATGCTGAAAAGTGCTGGCTCAAGCTACTTTTCTGTTTTCAAATATCAAGATTATGGACAACAAGTGGTGACTTTCTCTTTTTGTTGGATGATTTTTCTCCTCGCTTAATTATTCTTAAGCAATATAAATTTCGTAGTTTAGTTCCTGTGATGTCATTAGGGAACACTAGGTCTGGACTTTAGTGAGGTCAAAAGCACTATTGCTTCGCCAATTGTGTTTTAGGTAATCCACTTTTGAATTGAGCTTGGACCATAGAAATCCTTAAATTATCATCCTGTTAATTTAGTCCTGGACCTTGGAAATGATTGAACTAGGTTTGTTTTTCTTGTTTTCATATCATAAAGCTGATAAAAAATGATTGATAATGTTCTTTATGTAAGCGGCCGGGTAGAGAAGAAGGCATCTTTATACCCAAGATATAGCTTCTGATTGTAGCTGGGCTTATATATCAACTAATTTAGTGAATATTACTTGGTTAAAACTTGATGATATGTTATATTCTAAAAATTGTGCTTGTTTATGTTGGTTCTAGGAGCTACTAGCGGGGCCATGGATGCAGGGAATTTGTTGAAACCCATGCTTGGTCGGGGTGAACTTAGATGTATTGGAGCAACCACTTTGAATGAATATAGGAAGTACATTGAGAAGGACCCTGCTCTAGAGCGTAGATTTCAACAAGTATATTGTGGCCAACCTTCTGTGGAAGATACAATTTCTATCCTCCGTGGATTGCGTGAACGATATGAGCTGCATCATGGTGTTAAAATATCAGACAGTGCTCTTGTGTCAGCTGCAGTTCTTGCAGATCGATATATCACTGAGCGATTTTTGCCGGATAAAGGTAGGCTAACTTATCATTACAACTGCAAGTTGTCTTAAATGCTTCCATTGGGTTCCTATGAGATCCTTGTGAATGTTTCTTGTTTCTCACCTTGACAGCAGTAATTACTGATGTCCCGTTAGTTCCTTTTCTTCAAAGCATTTACCATCCTCCTATAAATTTTATAAGCTTAGAGATTACTCACCTTGACAACTATAATCTGCTCTGTTAGCAGTATTATTATAATGCTAGCATTAGTTTATTCTTCATTTTATTACTACAGTTTTTCCTTTTTCTTTGGTTATTGGTACTATTTCTACTGTCAGTACTTGAAGAAATTCTTTCTTCAGTATCTCATCATAGCTTTTTATTCATTCATTTTTTGCAAGCATGTTCTGAAACACAATTTTTTTTTGAGCCGAGGGTCTATTGAAAACGACGTCTCTACCCCACAAAGTTAGGGGTAAGGTCTGTGTTACGCCATATTCTCCCCAAACCTGTGCGATGTATGGTATTGTTATTGACTTCATTAGTTGGTGAATCCTTTTTCACATCAAGTAGTACCTCTGGGAACTGCTACTTCTATTGAATATATTATTTTCAATAGAGTAGTTCATTTTGTTTTTGAAAACTTGGTAAGTTTAATTAGAGAATTGTGTTTGATTTTTTCTTTTGATGTGTGGAATCAGAATATGTCATTAAGGTGTGGGATGGGGAGGGAAAATCAAATCAACCTGATGGATATTAAGATCTGCGTGGGGGGGGGGGGGGGGGGGGNAGGGGGTTGTAAACCTTAAGATACGATTAAAGAGTACCATACTGTATACATGATCCTTGTAAACAATCTGAAGTAATAAGACAAAAGGAAAAAGAAAAAAAATTGAGATTGATATTCTCTACAACAACAACAACAACATGCCCAGTGAGATCCCACTAGGTGGGGTCTGGGGAGGGTAAATTGTACGCAGACCTTGCCACTACCTCGTAGAGGTAGAGAGGCTGTTTCCAGGAGACCCTCTACTGTTATATAAATCTTTGGAAGGAATGGAAGACTCCTAATAAATACTGGAGCTAAAGTAGACATGTTAACATGAAAATTGCTGTAAGATTTGTGCTATATATTTCAAGAAATATTAGAATAGTCGAGGAATTTACCAATCATCATTCAAGTTGTAGAGTAGTATCTGGAAAATATTTATTAAAAGCAAACCTAGAGACTCGGGTTAAAAAATTTAATGATGTAGCAGTTGTTGTCAAGTACCTTGTGAGAAATAAAGACTTGGGAAAATATTATTGAATTGTGTATCTACATAATTACACTGAGCCCTATTTATAGACAAACATGACAATCCTTCTTCAAGTAGAGTACTAGATACAAATCATATTTCTATTCCTATTTTAACACTCCCCCTCAAGTTGGTGCATAGAAGTCATTTGTACCGAACTTGCTACATATGTAATTAATACGAGGATTAGTGAGGAACTTGGTGAAAATGTTTGCAAGCTGATCACTTGATTTCACAAATTTTGGAACAATATCTTCGGAGAGTATCTTTTCTCTGGCAAAGTGACAATCAATCTCAATGTGCTTAGTCCTCTAATGATATACCAGATTTGATGCGATATGAAGGGGGACGCTTAAAAAGCGGTCTCATTTGCTGCTGGGCAAGCACTTTGTTGTTAGGACTGATCTGAAGGCATCGAAACATCTCCTAGAGCAGCAAATTCATACAGACTTTCAGGTTGCTGGCATTTCAAAAATGATGGCCTTTGAGTTCTCCATTGAATACAAAAAGGGGTTTGAGAATAAGGCTGCTAATGCCTTATCCAGAATGCTTGATGCTGAACTTTTAGCCATTTCCTTACACATGATTGACTTCTACCTCAAGATTAAGGAAACTTGGTTGACTGAGCCTGCCTTGCAGTTGGTAATTGAGAAACTGCAAGTTCAGCCATTTAAATCCTATACTTGGTGCAATAATCAGTTGAGGTGGAAGGGTAGATTGGTTGCAGGGTGATGATCCACAGTTGAGGACTATCATGGAAGTCTAGCATAGTACCCTCAACGGGGACATTCTGGCATGGGTGCCACTATATGAAATTGCAGTCCTTGTTCCATTGGAAATCACTCATTCAGGATGTCAGAGACTTCATTCATAAGTGTGATATATGCCAGAGACATAAGTATGATGCAGCGGCTTCCCCAGGTTATTGGCTATTCCAGAGTACTCCCAACCTTTCATTGTGGAGACAGATGCTAGTTGGAAGGGTATTGTAGCTGTTTTGAGGCAAACCCCCTTGGCTCCTAGACACCAGGCTTTGTCTGTGTATGATAGAGAGTTGTTGTCATTGGGTTTTGCTGTACAAAAGTGGTCTCATTTTCTGTTGGGTTACCACCTTGTTGTTAGGACTGATCAGAAGGCATTGAAACATCTCCTAGAGCAGCAAATTCATAGACTTTCAGGTTTCTGGCATCTCAAAAATGATGGCTTTTGACTTCTCCATTGAATACAAAAAGGGGTTTGAAAATATGGCTGCTGATGCCTTATCCAGAATGTGCATGATGCTGAGCTTTTGGCCATTTCCTTACTCCACATGATGACTTATACCTCTAGATGAAGAATACTTGGTTGACTGATCCTGGCTTGGCGTTGGCAATTGGGAAACTGCAAGTTCAGCTATTTAAATCCTAATACTTGGTTGACTGATCCTGCCTTGGTGTTGGCAATTGAGAAACTCCAAGTTCAGCTATTTAAATCCTATACTTTGCAATAATCAGCTGAGGTGGGAGGGTGGATTGGTTGCAGGTGATGATCCACAGTTGAGGACTATAATGGAACTCTGGCATAGTACCCTAAGGAGGCCATTCTGGCATGGATGCCAGTATATGGAGATTGCAGTCATTAATCCATCGGAAATCACTCATTCAAGATGTCAGAGACTTCATTCACAAGTGTGATATATGCCAGAGACAAAAGTATGATGTAACAGCTTCCCCAGGTTATTTGCAGCCTCTTCCTATTCCTTACGGTGATTGGACTGACATATGCTTGGATTTTATTGAAAGCCTTCCTAAGTCCCATGGTAAGGATGTTGTCTTAGTTGTGGTGGATAGACTTAACAAGTATGCACACTTCCTGAGCCTACAACACCCATACACTTCTCAAACAGGGGCCAAATCTTAGATAGTGTCTTTAAGTTGCATGGTATGCCAGTTACTATGATCAGTGACAGGAATCCTGTGTTCCTGAGTTCCTTTTGGCAGGAGTTGTTCACACTCCAAGGTGTGTAGTTGCAGAGATCAACAGCATACCATCCTTGGACTGATGGCCATACAAAGGTGGTAAACAGTACATTGGAGACTTACTTGAGGTGTTTTTATAAGATAGTCCCAAGTAGGGATGGCAAAATGGGTAATTTATATGGGTACCTATTCAAATTACCCATCTTAAATGAGTTGGGTAGCCGACTCATTTAAAATGGGTAAAAAACGAGTCAAACTCATATTACCCATTTAAAAGTGGGTTGTTAAATGGGTAAAAATGGGTAAAAGAGACTCATTTATAAAAGAAAGAAAAGTGACATTAATATTTTTTAAGGTGTAAGTGGTCGGGTAGGGATGGGTGGGATGAAAAAAATTGAATTTGTTTTTGAAAAACAATTTTTTTTTTGGGAAGGGGCTGGTTGGGGGGTGGGGGTGGGCTAGTAGGGGGTGAGGCTAGTAGGGGGTGGGGTAGTGGTGCAGGGGGGGGGGTCGAAGTAGTAAAAAGTAAATTTAATTTCTTTAAAAAAACAAATAGAAAAATAAATTTAATTTTTGAGGCGTTGGGGGTGGGCAGGTGGAGGGGTGAGGGGGGAGGGGGGGTAGGAGTAGTGAAAAAAAAACTAATTTTTGAGGAGTTGGAGTTGGAGTTGGAGTTGGAGTTGGAATGGGAATTGGGGTTGGGGGTGGGCAGGTTAAATTTAAAAAGTTTCAAGTTTTTTTTTGTAGGGGTGGGGGTGGAGTGGGGTGGGAGGAGTGGGTGAAGAGTGGGGTAAGAGATTTTGCTTTTGAAGCTTTTAACATGATCCCTATAATAATATGGGTAAATATGGATACCCATATTATCCATTGGGTAACACGTTTTACCCATTTAAAATATGAGCCGAGTCGAGTATTTTACTCATTTTTATTTAACTCGTTTTTGATGGACTCATATTCGACTTGTCACTCCTAGTCCCAAGGATTGGGCTACTTATCTAACCCTAGCAGAATGGTGGTATAACACTACCTTCCACTCCAATATCAAGTGTACTCCATATGAGGTGGTTAGAAACCATCTATTCATTTGCCTTAATTGGTGGATGAGAGTGCAACTGAGGTGGTTGATAGGACACTTGAAGCTAGGGAAGCTATACCTCCAAATTCATATGCCTTATTTGGTGGGTGAGAGTGTTATTGAGATAGTGGATAGGATACTTGAAGCTAGGGAAGCTATCATTCAGCTGTTGAAGTTTCACATATTGCCAGGGCACATCAAAGGATGAAAATGTGGCTAATAAACACAGATCAGACAGGTCCTTTGAAGTTGGTAATTGGGTATATCTGAAATTACAACCTTACAGACAGCTTTCAGTGGCTTCCAGACCATTTAACAAGCTTGCTGCTAAGTATTATGGACCTTATCTTTTTGAGGCCAAGATTGGTGATGTTGCCTGTAGACCTTACTCCCTGATGATGTTCTCATACATCCTATTCTATGTTTCTCAGTTCAAGAGGTGTCATGCTGTGCCGTTGAATATCAACCATCCCTCTGTCCAGTCCTCATTGTCCTTTACCTAGATCTATGTTAGATATATATTGGTAAAATGGGGTAACAAGGCTGTGTCTGGTGCTCATCAAATGGACTTGTATTGATGCTGCACGGGCTACTTTGGGGTTCCTACCTGAATTGCAATAAAGGTTTCCATCCTTCACGGGGGTGGGGGTGGGGGTGGTATTGATACAAGTAGAAGGAGCAGAGATATTGAGGTGAGCTGGCAGCTGATGTGGATGGATTGGTTAAGAGTTAGTTAGACAGGAGTCAAAATTTTGTTAATACCGTAGCAAATTCAGTTAGCACTAAAGCAGTTTCCATTAGTTAGTTCAGTTTCATTCTAGATTGGGCATAAAGTCTCAATAGTAATGGATACAAGATTCATCCATGAAAGATAATATAAACACTCCTCTCTTTTCTATATTTTCTCTCAATTAGCTTCCCTCTCGGTTGATCATTAATTCATTCATGAAATATAATACAAACTCTTTTCTCTCAATTAGTTTCCCTTTGGTTGAATAAACCGACTTAGCTTCTTCTTCCTCGAGAATAATCTCCTGGATTGAATATCTTCATTACAAGTGTAATGGCAACAGGTTCCAGATGTTGAAATCTTCAAAATTAGTACAGCAGCCTTGTATTTTTATAGATTAAGAAAGTTTAAGGGTCCAGGTGCTTATTTTTATGCCTCATTCAAATGTTTTTATAGCATCTAGTGGATTGATGGATCAAGATTTCAAGCTGCTTGTAGAATATTTTTAGTACAGTATGTTCGTAATTTGACTTACTTTTATTTAGTGTTTCTCACTCTATATTCTATTATTACTTTTCAGCAATTGACCTTGTTGATGAAGCTGCCGCAAAACTAAAGATGGAAATTACTTCAAAGCCAACTGAATTAGATGAGATAGATAGGACTGTGATGAAGTTGGAAATGGAGAAACTGTCTCTGAAGAATGACACGGATAAAGCATCCAAAGAAAGACTGAACAAGCTAGAAAGTGATTTGAACTCCTTTAAGCAAAAGCAGAAAGAGTTAAACGAACAGTGGGAACGCGAGAAAGCTCTGATGACACGCATACGTTCTATAAAGGAGGAGGTGGATAACTGTTTTTGATGCTGAAATCAAATCAAGTTGCAGTTTTTATTTGTATTCTCATGATTACTGTCTAATCTTTTTCGTTGAGTAGATTGACAGGGTGAACTTAGAGATGGAAGCTGCTGAACGTGATTATGACTTGAATCGTGCTGCTGAACTCAAGTATGGGACCCTAATCACCCTTCAACGCCAGCTAGAAGAAGCAGAGAAAAACCTGGCTGACTACCGGAAGTCTGGGAGTTCAATGCTTCGTGAAGAAGTAACAGATCTTGATATTGTTGAAATTGTAAGCAAGTGGACGGGTATACCATTATCAAACCTTCAGCAGTCTGAGAGAGACAAGCTTGTCTTTTTAGAAAATGAACTTCACAAAAGAGTTATTGGTCAGGATATGGCAGTAAAATCTGTAGCTGATGCAATCAGGCGATCCAGGGCAGGTCTATCCGATCCAAATCGGCCCATTGCAAGCTTCATGTTCATGGGCCCCACAGGAGTTGGCAAAACTGAACTTGGAAAGGCTCTTGCTGCTTACCTTTTCAATACTGAAAACTCTTTGGTGCGTATTGACATGAGTGAATACATGGAGAAACATGCTGTTTCACGGTTGGTTGGTGCACCACCAGGTTACGTTGGATATGAAGAGGGTGGGCAACTCACCGAAGTGGTCCGTCGGAGGCCTTACTCTGTGATCCTATTTGATGAAATTGAGAAAGCACATCATGATGTTTTTAACATTCTCTTACAGTTATTGGACGATGGAAGAATAACTGATTCTCAAGGGAGAACTGTTAGTTTCTCAAACACTGTTGTAATAATGACATCAAACATTGGGTCACATTACATTCTTGAGACTCTTCGGAACACTCAAGATAGCCAGGAGGCAGTTTATGATTTGATGAAAAAGCAGGTTATTGAATTGGCAAGACAGACCTTCCGTCCCGAGTTTATGAATCGGGTTGATGAATACATTGTTTTCCAGCCTTTGGACCTTAAGCAAGTTAGCAGAATTGTTGAGCTCCAGGTAATACAGATGTGTGAATCCTGATCCTCCTGACTTCATATGTACATTTTTGTTCTGTTCCTTTTGTTTCCTGTAGTGTCATCTGCGTTCTGATTACTTTCATTTAAGAACTTTATAAGCACTACATGCAGTTTTCTGTGATGCAGTAATCTGTTAGTATCAGCTGTTCAGTGTGAGAGCAAAAAACTTTTCTTAGTGCACATTAGTACTCAACATTACATGAAAGTACATTTCATTTGCTTGAGAACTGGATTGAGCTGCAGCACATCCTATCTAGTGTCTGCTCTTGTAGTAGTTCTGTTGCTGAGTATGACCTAAAGATATTGTTTCATCTGGTGCTTAAGCTTGCTCGAAGACGAACCTAATTTTGGTGTCTTTTCTGTGTTTCTGATTCTTTATTTGGGGTAACTGTTTGGCTACGTCTATATTTCAACCTTAGCATCGCTCTGAATAAACTGTGTATTTGCATAATCATCTTGTTAGAAACCTAACAAGGTCATTTTTTCTGATGCAGATGAGAAGGGTGAAAGATAGACTGAAACAGAAGAAAATTGAACTTCAATACACGCAGGAAGCTATCAGTCTGTTGGCGAATATGGGCTTTGACCCCAACTATGGAGCTCGGCCTGTTAAACGAGTGATTCAGCAGATGGTTGAGAACGAAGTAGCAATGGGAGTTCTAAGAGGAGATTATACGGAGGAAGACATGATTATCGTTGATACTGATGCTTCACCTCAGGCTAAGGACCTTCCTCCCCAGAAGAGACTGTTGATAAGGAAAATTGAGAATGGTTCTAACATGGATACCATGGTTGCCAACGATTGACAGTGCACAACCTAGTAGGTATACATATATAATCTAAATGCTTAGATAGGGATCTAGGCTGTAAATTTAACATCAATAAATGAAAGACTCTTGCTGTTGCTTTTCTGTGCCAACTGAGGGAACTCCAATTTCCAACTTGCAAGTTGTTTTTACTAGTTAATGAGCTAAAAAGGCTGCAATTCAAAAATTGAATGTACGATGTACCTTCTTAACTTAATCTTAACGTTATGCTGACTCAAACACAGATGCTAGCGTGGTTTTCCTTTTGCTCTTGCCAAGTATGAGTGAGTGATGGCCATCTTCCACCTTCTGAGCAGCAACACCAACTTGGGATTGGGTGTTTTCACGTCTCACCGAACTTGAGATGGTTCCACTGCCAAGACTTGGTATGGGCAATATGGTGTGCACTCCCAAGACTTGTTTATTGATTCACTAGTTTTGGGAATGTCCGTTGAATGTTTTTTCCTTATTACTACATAAAAATTACGTGGAAAGACCATCCTTAAGACTTAACTACATAAATAATACTACTTTTCAGTATTACAAATATGAAAGTTTTTTTTACATATATAGTAGTTTAAAGAAGTTGAAAAGATAATATTTATTATTATTAATATATATAGATTATATATATATATATATATATATATATTAAATCAAAAAGAGTACGGTTGGTTCTCACTATTGGGTAGTTATCAAAGCTTGCATTTCTTCCGATATAATCTTACTTTATTGTTTTTTCACATAGTTCAGGTAGGAGTATTATTCAATGTTGTGAGTTTCATTCAATTATTTGTGTACATTGTTTTCTGCAAGCTTCATCTTTGATAGTAATTAAAAGATAGTTATTGTTAGCTTAAATAAAGGAACTGCAGAGTTTGTGGTACCTTGAATCTCTACTACATCTTACTCACGATCTATTCAGAATGTAAAAAGGCTATAGAAGTAAATATTAAATATGTCATAATTGTTATTCATTGAATACGGTCATATATATATGTGTGTGTGTGTGTATGTATGTGTGTGTGTGTGTGTAATTATTTATAAAAAGGGTGTCTACTTATGTATTTTTCCCAACTATATAATTAGTTCGATAGAAGAGTATTGTAAAGGATCTAATATCCGTAGCAGCTATAATTGCATTCATATTGGATCCTAAGATTGTTGAGTCTAAATCTTTATTTTGTTTATGCCAAAAAGAGGCATAGTGAAACTTGGATTTTAATTACCAGAAAATAGAAAAATGAAGAGCTACGAGATTTAGGAGTTGAATAAATTTCAATCTTTTAGCCTTCCAACAATCTCAATAATACCAACTTCTTATGAGACATTCACACAAAAAAATAGCATAATTAACGATTGATTAAGAAAACTAAGATGATAATATTATATCATCGTGTCTAGGGGTGTATAAAATCGAACCAAAAATCAAATCAAATCAAAACGCAAACCGAGTCAAACCAAGAAAAAAAACCCGACTAGTGGTCGGTTTGACTTGGTTTGATATTGAAAAAAAACCCGACTATATTTGGGTTGGTTTGATTTTAACTAAAAAAAACCAATCCGAGACCAAACCAACCCGACATTATATATATAATTTTAAAATTTTATTTTATACATAAAAATATTTACTTTGATATGATTTTTAAATATTTCTTATACTTTTTCATAGTTTTAATCTTTAATATATTATTTCAAGTTTGAAACTTAGAATTCTGAATGGTTCAATAAAGATTATAGTCCACAAATGTTGATAATTATAATAAAGCTTATATCAAAATCAAATTAATATTAATGCAAAAAGAAAATCAATTCAACACTAAGAATGACAATAATATTGAATATTTGTTCTTTAATTTTACATTGTTTTAGACAATTCAAATACATAATCTAATTTTAATTTCCTTTAATATTTAGTCATGTAACTAATACTTATTAAACTTATTTTAGCATGATTTAGTACTTTTAAATTATGATCATTTTCATTATGACTTGTTAATTTGCAATATTTGTTTTACGCGATTTCATTATTATTTTTTTTTTGTTGGATATTTTAGTGTCATTACTCATATCATATTTTGTGTTATTTTCTTAAGAAACACCTTAGATAGTTGTATTTTGGTAGGACTAAAGAAATATTTGAAGTACAAGTAAATCATATGTTTGTATGAATACTTTACCGGAAAAACCCAAAAAATTCGAAAATTCGAAAAACCAGAAAAAATCCGAGGTTGAAAAACCCGACTTTTATTGGTTTGATTTGGTTTATAGATTTAAAAAGCCGACACAAATGATTTGATTTGATATTTGAAAAACCCGAACCAACCCGGTCATGTACACACCTAATTGTGTCATATATATATATATATATATATTACCTTAAAAGCATGAACTTAACTTGAATGCTAAATTACTATAATATCCCTAACTTAGGTTATGACTTTTCTGATAAGTTGTGACTTTTTTCAAAGGGTTGTAATTTTTCGATGAGTTGTGACTTTTTCAAAGAGTTGTGACTTTTTAAATAAGTTGCGACTTTTCCAAAGGGTTGTGACTTCTCGAAACGGTCATGACTTTTCAAATAAGACACAAAAAATATTTGTTCATACTACCATTTGTTGACTATAAATAGAGGGGCTTCCTCTTATTTTTCAACCATAATTTTTTTTAATCTTCTACTCTTCTTCTTCTTGCATTTAAAAAATCTCGTGTGATTTATTGTCGTTGAGTGACTTCGAAATTTAGCGGAATATGAGGTACCACTATTCTGATTAAGTAAGTCGTTTTATCCTAAAGGGTATATTTCTTAACCTCGGGTATTTAAGGAAAATAATTATAATGATACAATAATTATTTTTTTGCTTACTATAGACATTATTATGTAATGTTCCAATATATGAAGTTAACATTATGTAGTCTAAATTCATTTGGTTTTGTTAAAAATTATCTTGTGATGTAGATATATGCTTCTGAATATATTTTTCCAACATTATTAGATTATCAGGAGTTAGAGAATTGTCACTGTTTGTTTTTTGGATGATCAAGACAAAATAATGACTTTATTTGGCTTCTTATATGATTTAGATTGTCAGAAAATTTGCATCAAAATAGTTATTACTATATAAACATTGAACGTTTGTTTAATCGATTTTACTATTTCTTAATATTTCAGTATTTTCAACGAAGAAAAGTTCATATGACTTGTAATAACGTTAGTTGAAGTTTGTCTTAGTTTAATTTTTATTATTTATTTAATAGCTAATGTCACGACCCGGGAGCACCCCCTAGTCGTAACCGGCGTACTCGACCTCGAAGAGGTCTAATACAAGCCTCTTAGCATTCATTCATCGCATAGACACCAAAACTATAAGGAATTAAAAACTTTCTTCACACACGAAGATACTTTCAATAAATAGCAAGCGGAAGACTTTCTAGACTTTATACAATATGTCTCAAAACCATCTAATACTTGAATATAACATTGGGACTAAGCTCACTCAAAACCTAAGCAAATACTAGAGAGACATNCACGAATGTATTATCAAGTTAACAAGATCTTCTAACTTCAAAATATATTATTTTAAAATGTTCAAGTTCTTTTTTTTTTAAAAAAAAAAAAAAACTCACATCAAATGTGAAAATATGTGAATATAATATGAATCACTTAAAATTTATCATTAACAAAATAAATTTTATATTCTGTAATATGGAATACATATTTTCGACTTGTCCCTACACTAAATAAAAATCTAATAACTATAAAATAAAATAGTAACATTAATTAAAAGTCCTATTTATTTATGTAAGTATAAAATTTATTAGAAATTCATCTATTGCACATTAATTCTTTAGTAATAACATTATAAATTCTCTTAATTATTACTTATTATTAATTATTGCAAACATTATTCACACTCTTTTACATTCTTTAGTTATAATATTATGAATTCTCATAGTTATCACGTTAATTATTTCTATTTTTCATCTTTCTTTATATTAAATTTTTATCAATAATTTTTCGTATTACTATACCGCCCCTATATTAACACGGTGTTGTTATTTTTCCTTGGACGAAACATGCTTGGTTGAATAAATTGAAGATTGTTACAAGTATATGAGCTATATCTTTATTGGGAGTAAGATAAACAGGTGATTATATATATGATTTCACAGAAAAAATATATTCTTTAATTTTAATTTTTAGTTTATCCGGTAAATAAAAAGGAAACATTTCTAAGTTAACTATGGACAGTCAGATAACTATCTTTGATTTATGTACACAGTCAATCAAGAAGTCATAACTTATAAAATAAAAATAAAATATACAAAAATAATTCTAAATTATAAAATGTAGTTGTTCTCCACATGTTCATATGACATCTAAATAGATTAACGTAGAATACACGTGGATAGCACATCTGGTTAGATGACAAGAAAAATACACAACAAATGTCGTCTATAAGGTAATATTAGTGAGATACGACTAATTACATGATTGAACCTCATCAAATTGAAATAAATATATACATTATTGCATTTAACTAATAAAAATTTTCATTGACCATCTTCATAGGTTCGCGTGAATAAGAGATATATATGACGATCCACATTGAACATTCACAAAAGAATCTGCAATATTATTTTGTGCAAAACTTATTATTTAAATATTCGCTTAAATTTTCTGAATTGATAATCACGCACAACACATGTGTTGAAAAACTAGTTACCTTAAAAGAATGAACTCCTAACTTGAATGTTAAATTACTATAATAACTCTAACTTAGGTTGTGACTTTTTCAATGAGTTGTGACTTTTTCGATAAGTTGTGACTTTTTTCAAAGGGTTGTGATTTTTCGATGAGTTGTGACTTTTCCAAAGAGTTGTGACTTTTTCAATAAGTTGTGACTTTTCCAAAGGGTCGTGACTTTTTCAATAAGTTGTGACTTTTTCAAAGGGTTATGACTTCTCGGAAAGATCATGACTTTTCAGATAAGACACAAAAAACACCTGTTCATACTACCCTTTTTTTACTATAATAAGTTGTGACTTTTCCAAAGGGTTATGACTTCTCGGAAAGATCATGACTTTTCAGATAAGACACAAAAAAAGTACACCTATTCATACTACCCTTTTTTTACTATAAATAGAGGGTCTTCATCTCATTTTTCAATCATATTTTTTTTAATCTTCTACTCTTCTTCTTCTTGCATTTAAATTTTTTTGTGTGATTTATTGTCGTTGAGTGAATTCAAAGTTTAGCGGAATATGAGGTACCACTATTCTGATGAAGTAAATCGTTCTATCCTAAGAGAGTATATTCCATAACCTCAAGTTCTTGAGGAAAATAATTTTAATGATATAATAATTATTTTTTTGCTTAATATATACATTAGTATGTAATGTTTCAATATATGAAGTTAACATGATATAGTCTAAATTCATTCTTTTTTGTTAGCAATTTCTCTTGTGATATAGATATATGCTTCTGAATATCTTTTTTCATAATTTAGAGAATTGTCAGGATTTTTTTTTTATGCTCAAGACAAAAAAATGACTTAAATTATCAATACTACATATGTGATTTAGATTGTCAGGAAGTTTGCTTCAAAATAGTTATTACTATATAAACATTGCCCTTTTGTTTTACTTATTTACTATTTCTTACTATCTCTGTATTTTAGACGAAGAAAAGATCATATGACTTATAATAACGGCAGTTAAAATTTTTATTAGTTTAATTTTTATTATTTATTTAATAGCTAACTTTTATGAGATAAATATTTTCATTAATGCAAACATATATTTATATTTGGGTAGGTATTTATATTTAAATTAAAGTATTATATATGTCACCAATGTATTATCAAGTTAAAAGATCTTCTAACTTCAAAATATATTATTTTAAAATGTTCCGAGTTCTTTTTTTAAAAGAAAACACAACAAATGTGAAAATATGTGATTATATATGATTCATTTAAAATTTATCATTACACAAAATAAATTATATATTCAATAATATGGAATAAACATTTACATTTTGTCCCTACACTAAATTAAAATCTAATATTTATACAAAAAAAATAGTAACATTAATTAAAAGTCCTATTTATTTATGTAAGTATAAAATTTATTAGAAATTTAGCTATTGCACATTAATTCTTTAGTTATAACATTATAAATACTCTTAGTTATTATTAATTATTGCAAATGTTATTCACACTCTCTTACATTCTAAGTTATAATATTATGAATTTCATAGTTATTGCATTAATTATTTTTATCTTTTATCTTTCCTTATATTAACTTGTGACCAATAATTTTTCACATTATTATACCACTCCTACATATGTGATAACACAATACTGTTATTTTTCCTTTGAGGAATCATGCTTGGTTGAATAAATTAAAAATCGTTTACAAGTATATGAACTATATCTTTGTTGGGTGTAAGATGAACAAGTGATTATATATATGATTTCACAGATAGAAATATTCTTTAATTTTACTTTTTAGTTTTTTCGATAAAAATAAAAGGAAACCTTTCTCAGTTAACTATGGACAATCAAATAACTATCTTTGATTTATGTACACAGTCAATCAAGAAGTCAAATATGAGAGCCAACAACAAGAACATCATCTATTATGTTATAACTTATAAAATAAAAATTAATATACAACAAATAGTTATAAAAGATAAAATGTAGGTGTTCTCTTCACATGTTCATATGACATCTAAACAGTTTAACGTAGAACACACGTGCAAAGCACATCTGGTTAGATGACAAGAAAAATATACAACAAATATCGTCTATAAGGTAATTGGTGATATACGAATAATTACATGATTGAACCTCATCAAATTGAAATAAATATATACATCATTACATTTAACTAATACAATTTTTCATTGATCATCTTCATAAGTTCGCGTGAATAAGATATATATATATATATATATATGACGATCCATATTAAACATTCACAAAAGAATCTACAATATTATTTTGTGCTAAGCTTATTATTCAAATTTTCGCTTAAATAAGCAAACTATTTACTATAACATATATTTTCTAAATTTGCAATCACGTGCAACGCACGTGTCAAAAAACTAGTATACGCTAAAAGTGGGAAGAATGTTAGGCAAAAGTTAGATTACAATTCTATCCCTACATTAAATTTAAATGTTATAAACTATTTAATAAATTATATTGAATAGTAAATCATCATATTAGTACATGAATCAACCACTTTCTTGAATATGTATTCTTTTTATTAATTTCATGTTGGAGTTAAATTCATGAATTTTTTGTTTTGTTCATCTTCCAATTGGAAATATGAATGGTTATATTTACCATTAACAAAAACAAGAAAAATCATATAGATCTATATTATATTCTTTTTTGTATATAAATATTTGTATTAATGTGAAGTACATTACATAGATTTTATTATCTCTAACTCTTCATTATGTAAATATATGCAACTCCCACTAATTATACTCATTATGATTTTTACTGACACCTCTCATCCATAATCAAATGGATTAATGTCATAGTCATAACAACTTTAAGTGCTTTTCAATCATATCCTATAAATAGTGACATTTGACACAGTATTATATACACTTGAAACAATTGGGAAATAAAAAGAAGAGAAAATCTCTATGCTCTCCTCTTGTTTTTTTTTTTTTTTTAATGTTTATGTTTCTTGTTTGTTGTTATTGTATAACTTTTTATTGTTTTATTATTAATAATATTGAGAATTTACAGTGATTTTTTGCTTTGTATACATTAACCTAGCATGTGGTATTTTAGTATACTTATTTGAATATTGTATTTGTACAATAATTAGTTATTTTTATTTTATGCACTTTTAGTCAATTTTATAACTAAGGATGTATTCTTTTTATTAGGAAGATATATGTAGTTTCTATTGTAAAAACGGTGGTTTTTTTTAGTAAATACCAATAAATTTGAAGCGGAAAAAATATGTCATTTGCAATACAAAATTTATATGAAATATTTTGAGATAAATGTGCAACACACATTTTTAGAATTGGTATTTTATAAATACGATAAACCTTGTATTGATTAGTGTGTTCGTACATGGAGCTTACTTTTTACCTCCAAAAAGAAAAGAAGAGAATTTCAAATATAATCTTCTTAGACTAAAATATCTTATTTTAATAGATGTTTTTCTACACAAATATAGATGTCAACTAATTCTTTTCACTTAACCTAGTATTGTTAGTGTATATTCTTATTTGGGCTTTTATTAGCTATTGGAAAAATGGTATGAAATAGCAAATTTAATTCAAATTAAATGTTATAGCCATAGTTTATTTTAATTGTAATTCGCAGAAAACATTCCATTTTTGCCATCTGATTCGGTATACAATTAGTAATTTTATACATTTCGATATAAAATGCGTTTGTGTTTGTATAAAGCGAGAGAAAAGTGTACATACAAATATAAATACATATATATTTTTGTCCTATACACTTATAATTATACAAATACAGATCTTATTATACAAATTACTATGTATAAATGAATTTATACAAAACTGAACAATTTGTATAAAATTGGATGTTTCTAGCGAATTATACAAATCAAAAGCTCCATAGCAAACATAAAATTTGTTATGGAGTGCAATTATGCAAACTATAATTATAACATACAAATATGATTTTTATGTTTGCTATATGTGAAAGTTGCTCTTAGTTATTTGTGATTTTATTGAAAACTTGCTAACAACATGACAACTTATAGATTTAAGGAAAACTTACTTGGATGGTTACCTTTTGATAAATAATTACTGATTTTAGCGATATTTATTTATTTATTAACATTTTTAGCAATACTATGTTAAATCTGCAATATGTATTAAAAGTAAATTATGTATACAATATATATGTATTATAATTTTTTTTTTAATATATTATGCTTGTTTGGTAAGAAATTGACACATTGTATTATAAGTGTATTAAAATATGTGATAAATATATTATCTATCAATAAAACTTGTATTATATGTGAATAATAAATTATTCTTTGTAATATGTATTAAAATTGTATTATAAATATATTAAAAATAATCAAATGAGAAAAAAAAATGTTATTGCTATAAGTGGTAAATATTTTTTTAATGTTATATATTTATGTAAGTTTCCCCAGATTTAATCGGCAATAAATGGCCCAGTTTTATTTATTTGGCAATTTTTTTTTTAATATTTACTTGACATTAAATAGTCATAATTATTTTTCTTGTAAACTGTTCTTTTTCTTATTTTCTCTCTCTAATTCTAGACACGTTATTTTTTCTCTCTCCTTGTTATTTGTCATTATCAAATTCAAAATAGTTAAATAAAAAGAAAAATTACTTGGATGAGTATCTTTTAATAAATAATTACTGATTTTAGTGATATTTTTTATTTAATACCATTTATAGAAATATGTCGTAATACTATGATAAATCTGCAAAATATATATTAAAAGTAAATTATGTATGCAATATATATGTATTATAATTATTTCAAAATATATTATACTTGTTTGGTAAGAAATTGACATATTGTATTAAAATGTGTGATAAATATATTATCCATCAATAAAACTTGTATTATATGTGTTTTATAAATTGCTCTTTGTAATATGTATCAAAACGGTATTATAAATGTATTAAAAGTGATCAAGTGAAGAAAAATGTTATTGCTATAAATGGTAAATATTTTCTTAATATAGAATATTTATGTAAGTTTCATAATGTGAATGTATACACTTTAATTTAATAATACAACAACAGCATAGATATTTTAAATAATTTCCCTCCGTAAGGAATGTTGATATTAAAAATATATTGATACTTATTTTTTTTCAATTTGATTCTCAAAAGTACTTTTTCAAAAAAAGATTGTCCAAATACAATTTGCTTATCAAAAACACTTTTCAAATGAATTAACCAAACAAAAAATATTATTTATTTCAAAACTTTTTTCGAAAAACTATTTTTAAAAGTAAACAAATTATAGCAATAGTAAACAAATTATAGCAATAATGTCAAACAGACTCTAAAACATGATCTATCGAGGATTTCAGTTTGAGAATCATATAGGTCACATATGTAGAAATTATAATGGGTCAACATATTGTGTACCACCAAAAATAAAGAATATGCTTTTTAAATTCATCTGAAAACAATTTCTTGTACATTTATGTTCAGCAATAACGATAAATAATCTTTAGCATAGACTCAAATAATCTCCAATATTGGATTACATCTACCTTGACATGAAATCTTGTTACATAGCTCCAATTTTATGATGCACTTTCAAGAGAAATATCAATACTGATAATAACTCAACAAGAATCGTTCAAGTCTTGACAGATCAACAGAAATAAATGAAAATGATATGCAACAAGAATATGATATAAGGAATTAACTATATTTGTACCTTCATGTATAATTAAAAATTTACTTCAATAATTACTAACATTATTTTTCAGAATATACATTGTGCATGACTTGAAACAAACTAGTATATATAAATTTAATCAACTTGTTAAATGTTCTTGTGAAGTCTGCATGCGAATTCTTTCATTCCTAGCACATTCCACCTGGAAATAATAGAAGCATAACATTAGGAACTACTCATTTGCTGCTGACAAAACGATGTGGTAGTAATTCTGAACTAAAAATTCACATTCATATAACTGTTGAACAAGAAAAGGCTCTTTAACTGCATAACTGCGATAAAAAGAAGATAAAAACTTAATGTGAGATGTTCTTTTTTAGATAAATTTCTTGTCTCACAGCATCATGATTCCTACAATTCGAACAAAATTAGATGTCCTTCACTAAAAATCTGAAAGAATACCCCCACCAACACCAACACCCCCTCCCACAAACCCCACCCCAAAAGAAACCCAAGGTTCTTGATGGGCTAAGTTCTTCTAAAGTACCTGCGCCACAAGTTTCCTTGAGTAATTATGATAAGAGGAGTCATAGTGGTTACAACACATACTTAGCTTGCACAAATGTGAATTTGAAGGTTAGACTAGTTTTCTTTAAAAGCCACACTAAACCTGTCCATATCCAACAAAGCCTGCTTCTATAGAGATGCAAAGCTGCAGAGTCCACATGCTACTTTTTTTATACGTTGTGTCCCTCAATGAGTCAAACTTTAGCAGGATGTATTCAAAAGGTGCAAAATAAATGCTCCCCTCAATGAGTCAAAGTTTAGATGGATGCATTATCAAAGTGCAACATCTTCAATAAAAATTAAAGTGAAATAAAAAGATTTTACGATTCATTTTCAAATATAGCTTCTAAATGTATTATGCTTTCTTCAGATCATATTAATAGGGACCATACCTGGAAAGCCTCTAAGATAGAATTGTAATGCCTTTGCTCTGAAACTGCAGCTGCATATTGCCCCTTGAGAGCTTCATGAGCTTTCTGCTCCGACTGTAGAGCAATTTGCACCTTTTCCAGCTTCTGGGATATGCAGCTCACTAGTAAGTGTTCATATTACAGACCATACAAGAGCCACTAAGAAATAGTTTGATCTTTTAATGCTTATGCTGAAATTTGTTTCGGATGAGAGAAAAGCGTAGGCAATAGGCAAGAGCAAATATAAATGGCAGAAATATAACTGTCAGTGAAAAAATGGAATATGACACAGAGAAGATCCAGTACTCCTCTACACAACTTGCCAAAAGGAAAATAGGCAATGCAAGAGCCATCGAGGAGATCTTCAAGCTTTCCTTTTAAAGGCATTATTGGTTTCATGAAAGGTACCCCCAATGTCACTTACACTCCCACTGAATTAATTACTATCATGCAGGGATTAAAGATTGCTTTACAACATAATCCTACTCCCATTGAAATAGCCTCAGATTCATCTGAGGTAATCAACATGCTACAAAATGGACATCTGACTTACTGTCCGTCAATCTCCAAATGCAAGTCATAGATGTGTTGGTGTTTTTTCAAAAGTGGGGCAGCACAAAAAGATTAAAAATGTCTCTCAATGGATTGAAATGACTTTCAATAGCTTTCAATAAATTTATTAAGCATTGAGGGGCTTTAAATAGCCAACATAAAACATATAATCTGCATAATTTAAAATTTAAACAACCTAAAATATCTCAACAACATAAACAAACTAACTAAAATTCAAAATTCAAATTTATTCAAACTAATAACTTATTTTGCTAAAAGTTACTGCAGTAACTAAAAGCAAACTTCAACACTCCTCCTTTGCTTTAGTTACTGCAATTGAAAAAAATGCTCCTCAATTTTTGCTTTGGTAGTTGATGCTGAATTTTTTTTCATTGTTTTTGAACTTGCAAATTTTCTTCTTTTGATTTTGTTCTTCAAAAACACATGCGATGACATTGTCTTGTGTAGAAGTTTTTTTGAAAGTGCTTTAATCTGAACTTTTGTATGATTTGCAGAGAGAGGTTGTAAGGGTTTTTCTTCCATCACAACCTCACATATCACATAGGTTTCAAAATATGATTTTATTCTCAAAGACCAAATTTGATAGTTTTCGTCTGTGAAAATTTGTGGGGCATTCAAAGAGAGACAACTGCTTGCCATTATTTTGGTTAAAAAATGATTTAGAAAAGCCTGTGCGTTGAAAAAAGCACGGGTTGAAACGGTAGCCTTGATGGGTTAAGTAGCCCTGATGGGTTAAAAAGGTAGCCCTTACGGGTTAAAAATGTATGGTAGTTTTTGGAAGATTTCACAGATCCCTTAAGATCAATGAAGCTCTTGATACCACTGTTGGTGTTTTTTTAAAAGTGGGGCAGCACAAAAAGATTAAAAATGCCTCTCAATGGATTGAAATGACTTTCAATAATTTTATTAAGCATTGAGGGGCTTTAAATAGCCAACATAAAACATATAATCTGCATAATTTAAAATTTAAACAACCTAAAATATCTCAACAACATAAACAAACTAACTAAAATTCAAAATTCAAATTTATTCAAACTAAATAACTTATTTTGCTAAAAGTTACTGTAGTAACTAAAAGCAAACTTCAACAAGATGCAGTCACAGGATAATCCAACAGTCAGTCACATACAGGGAGAAAAATCAAGTAGCTGATCTACTGGCAAAAGAGGGTGCAAAGAGGTAATGTTTAGATAGACTTAGAATTTTGATAGTTCCTCTGATGTTTGCCAACAATGTGTTTGGACAGACATTCTAGAACTACTTTTGCTAGATATATCTCGGGCTATAACATTTCATGTGTTGGACACATCTGGCGAACAAATTATAGGAGCAATGCTCCCACTAATCTAGAATTTTGCCATATTGGTATGATAATCCTATCCAGTTAACATCCCCTCCCCCCCCCCAAAAAAAAAAAACCGTGCCTATTAATAATCACCAATTCACATGACACTGGCCCCTCCTCCAAGTCAATTTTTTGATGAGTTATAACGAAAGCATATTCCTAAACTTCTTGTATCTATCTAAAGGATCAGAGTCTGTGTATTGATTTTAGTCCCTCCTCTAAACACTAAATTTCTGGTTATTATGAACCTTCTCATTGTTCTGAAAAAGCTTTTTTCTCACATACAGGAATTGATTAAATGCTCTGAAAAAATGAATTTTCAACTGTTCAAGAAAAGTCATACATGCTGCTCTTTTCTTTGAGGTATTGGTATAGAGTTTTAAGTATTAAACTCTCCTCTAAACATTGAATATACAGCCATTATTCCAAAAAAAAAGGGTATCATTCAATTCTACTAATGGACTAACAATAGCACTATCATCTAAAGCTAGTTCTGTCTCATGGTGACAAAAGGGAAATAAAAAGTCAATCCAGCATACTCAACTTGACTTTACAGTCTAGAGTTGCAAATTCAAGTTTCTTTACCTTAAGTGATAGGGTAAGTAGGAAGTAAAAAAGAAGAAATCACATCATATATGTCTAAGGTTCTCAATATGTCAAGATTTATTGAATTTGAGTAGGAAAGATACTGTAGAATACTCCTTTTCTTTAAATTTGCTTATCTTACTTTCCTTTTTCCTTCATTTAAAAAAGAATGTCTCTTTCCTAATTTGGCAACCCTTAATTTCAACATTCCACATTGCATGTTGAAGACCATAAATTTAAAGTGCATTTTGGTACATTGTATATCTTTAGTCAATAACCACAAGATTCAAGTCTTTTTTAATTTCTTAAAATCTATGTCTGGTTAAACTATGACAACCAAATGGGAACGGAAGGAGTATTATATTAACACTAGTAAACGCGGGAATTTAATATCATGAAACTTATAAAATAATACTTAAAACCTATCCGTCATTAAAACTAAAACACTATATTATTTTACATACAAGATTACGTATTAACGAACATCAATAATGTAAAGGAAAATGAAAATTATAACATCTTATCATTTATCCTTAATAACATAAGCATAAATTTATGATTGCAAAAACAAAACCAGGATATGTAACATAAGCAATGGTGTTAGTGAGCAACTCAATAGGAGCAAAGTACACGAATATTTAAAGAAGAAAAAGCAAAAAAATAAGAAGTTCAGAATTTTCGTTGTTTTAAAATGAAAGGAAATCCCTTTATTTACAAACAACAAAGGGTAGTGTGAACAAATGTTTGTTGTGCCTTATTAGAAAGGTCACAACTATTTGAAAAAGTTGCAACCCTTCGGAAAGATCACAACCTTTCATAAAAGTCACAACTTTTCATAAAAGTCGCAACTCTTCATTTAAGTCGCAACTTTTCATAAAAGTCACAACTTTTCATGAAAGGGAAGACTAGTTTTGGAAATAAATAAATTAAAGGAAATCCTAGTTTGTGGGAAGAAGAATAAGAAGTTCAAAATTTTCGTTATTTTAAACTGAAAGGAAATCCCTCTATTTATAGACAACAAAGGGTAGTGTGAACAAATGTTTGTTGTGCCTTATCTGAAAGGTCACAACTATTTGGAAAAGTTGCAATCCTTTGGAAAGATCACAACCTTTCATAAAAGTCACAACTTTTCATAAAAGTTGTAACTCTTCTTTGAAGTCGCAACTTTTCATAAAAGTCACAATTTTTCATGAAAGGGAAGACTAGTTTTGGAAATAAATAAATTAAAAGGAAATCCTGGTTAGTGGTGGCGCCACGTAGGCAGGCCTAGGGTTCTCTTTTATATATATGATATGATATAAGATAAAACAAGAAATTGTGCGTTTTTTTATAAAATAGTCACTAAATAGGCATAAAGAATAATAACCTAGCATATTACATAATTAAAATGACAGTATAAGGAGCCTCTCTTCTACATTGATAATAATCAATCCATTATGAAGTAATCTCGCTTGTTTTTTCTTTTTCTTTTTTCGCATCAGATTTAGTAATCAATATCAATTCAACTAATATATGAATTCTCTGTATCTAAGTGTTCAGCCAATTCACAATGATTATGATATTTTTCCGTCAATTGTTAATCTACAGCACCTCTTCTACTTTTTCCAAGTTAGGAACTGGCTATACTTTGTGAAAGCATAAGCAGAGCTTATTCTAGATCTTGCAAACAAATTTTTATTTGCGATCTACCATCACTTCATATAATACAAAAGAGCATCTCCTCTACCATTTGTCACAATAGAGATAAATGATGTTTCACAATACTATGTGATGTACAACAGCACTGAAATTTGGTGTAATATGATATATCATTTTTTGATCAATTCAGATTTTAGAACTTGAAATTGAGGGTGTCACGATAAGAGAAATTTTATGAAACTATTACACAGATACTATTTCCTCCAGATATAATAGCACTACAAAGTGTCAAAGCCATTTGTTTCAAACTAAAGAAAAACAAATAAAAATAAGATCTAACTCTTTTTTCAGTGCTACCTGAATAGACTGGTGAGAAAAGGAAAAGGAAGAGAAAATTATTTATCTTAACAAACACAAATAGAAAAGAGGCGGACATAAATATATTTAGAGTTCAACTTGTAACAGAAGAAGTGAAATTTATTTAACACCAGTAGTTCATAATCTTGAAATAAAGTAGCTTCTGACAATAGATAAATGTAACCTGACTGTAAAAAATCATTACACCGCAGATGTACATAAGTGTTTTAAAAAGAGTTTTTGGGGAGAATCAGGATGAGTCCCGGGGTGGGGCACAGTAAAAATGCACTGGGGAGACCCAGGGGTAAAAAAATATTGGGAGGTGTAAGCCCCATTGTTCTGGGCAGACGCCTAGTCACTGGGCGAGTTTTTGTTTTGGGGCGTAAGTCTAGAAAGCCTCTTCCAGATTACTAGAATTGCTAAACAAGTCTTTAATTTAATACCAAAACCACAAAAGTCGGCTTGTTATAAAATTCTAAAAAGTTAAAAAACTTGAAAGTCAATTTTTTATTTTTAGTCCTAATTTTTATTCTCTCTCTTCATCTTTTGTCAGGTAAAGGGGAAAATGACTATTTTTGCAATTTAAAAGCAAAAAACTTCATCTTTCATCACTTGCTCTGGTTCAACGCTTTTGATTAGGTTTCTTTCTCACTTTTTCTTTCTTTTCAAGTTCTTTTTCAAGTTAGTTTATGAATTTCTACTTTAACTTTCTTTCCAAGTCTGGTTAGACTTTTTTGATGGATCAAGTTCTAATTAGTTTTTTCATAAATTGATTATTCTCATTAGCATCTTTAGATGAAGTAGTTCTATATACATTTTCCATCTTTTTTATATTTATTTCTATGACATTAATTTATAAACTATTAAAAATTAAGTCTCTTGGGGATTACGCCCAGTGCCTTGAGGCTTATGTCCAGCGCCTCGAGGCTTACACCTCACCCCTTATTAGAAAAAAATATCCCCCCTTGCACTCAGTCCTTTTAAGACACTGACGGATATCAGTTAAACTGATCTCTTTATCCTTTTTATTTTAAAAAAAATTCTCACTCAATCAAATAAATTGGAGAAAAAGCTTATAAGAGTAACCATGACAAACTGACATTTGCTAAAAGGTAGTAATATAAAAACCTTGGCAAAGACTAAGCGCCTAGGACTGAATTAGAACTATTATAAGATTTATTTTCCTGTTTTTAAGAGTTCCTCACTCATTCAAAAGAATTGGAGAAAAAGCTTATTAGAGTAACCATGACAAACTGACATTTGAAAAAAGTAGCAAACTAATAATATTGGCAAAGACTGAGTGAATCCTAGGACTGAATTAAAACTACTATAAGATAATTATTTTCTGGTACTAAAATAAGAAAAGCTGTTTTCTTTTGGGAGTTTCTATTGAATGTATTTTCACTTTAAATCATTTTTCTTCTTACTCTTAGTTACATTGTGGCCCAATTTGCCAAAAGTAGCTCAGGTTAAAAGATGTTAGATTAATTTGTCTTAAATAATGAATCAATGGGTTATTTCAGATGTTAATAAATATCTGAAATATAAGATATAAAACTAAAAGACATGACATGGTTTTGTTAAATCATCAGAACATCCAGCTTTTCAACCACAGTGTGCATCTTTCCATGCACCAATTTTCTGTTCCATTTAATAATACATACTAAAATTTCAAATTTATCCCAAGCAGGACGACCAAGAAACTGCTTCACTCTCCCTTGTATATTAGTACAGATGCATTTCAAGAATGAGGAGCATGGATACCTGTTGAGTACCGTGCAGAATTCCTTCCATGGAATCAATTAGTTTCTTTCGACCAGCAGGGCTAGTAAGAGCATCTTTGAACTATACAAAGAGAGACAAAAAATGACAAGATAGAAGAAATCAACACTGTCTACAGAAAAAATAGGATGGATCAGAACACAAAGGGAGGAAGATTCAAACAAAGTTTGGATATCAACAAGAAATCAATGTACATTTACATGGTAGAAACCCAAGAAAACTATCAGAGAACTACAAAGTGTATGAGATAGATTACAAAGTATTCTTTTAAATTTAATCTGTGTTAAATCAGTACAGTTACACAAAAGAAGAGGAACTCAGAAAAGCAGCAAAAGTCTTTCCACTCTTCAAGAGAACAAACAACCAAATACACCTCGCTCACTGATCGATAATAAGATCAATAGGTCATTTGACATATAATTTGATGCATTTCACCTCATACTTTGGTGTGTTTTAAGTGCTTTCATTAGTGAAAAATGACCTATTGATCTTAAATTTGAGGATTTAATGTGTAGGAAGTCATGAGCGAAAAGGAAGAAAATTTGAACTGAAATGAAGAAAAAAAGCAAAATCCAAAGTAATTGCATGCGGGTTGGTGCGTTGCATGGTCATAGCATCGGCGACTGGCAGATTCTGATGAAGTAATTGCATGCTAAACAGTGAAGTAATTCCTCACTGCATGGTCATCATGTTGGGAGATTTAGTATCCCAACCTTTAGTTTTGAGTTTTGCGCTTTGGTTAATGGTTCGATACTTCCCTTAGGTGCATATGATGTTTTAGGACATGTTGGGATGCTTGGTTTGGGACTCGAAAGACTGGGGCGAGTTTCTGCATCATCGGACAAGATGCTAAAATTTTAACAACTGAAACAGGGTCAAGTGCAGCCAGCACTTAGGAAGTACGGCCAACACTTGGCCAATTTAATAGCTGAAAATTGGTAGATGCTTACCCAAGTGCATCCAGCATTGCCCAAGTGAGGTACTGCAGATATAGCCCGGGTTTGATATTTTATTTCATTCTTTACCATTTGATACCTGAAGGGTTTTGACCTAGATCTTCATCTACAAGCTTGGTGTAAGTGACTCCAACTTGGAATTAAGTCTATTTCATGAAACTAACCAAAGATCTATCATCTAAACATGGAATTAGTTGGGTAAAATTAAGGATTTGAGACATAAACCAGAGAATCACTAAAGTGAGGTTTTGAGCAAGCAAATGGACTTGAAATAAGAATCTAACCATAGATTAGAAATCCTTAGAAAATGGATAACCCGATTGTGAATCTTGTTTCGAGGTTTGTCCATGCTGGTTGGAGGTGACTTACACCTAGTCTAGAATTATGGAACGATTCTAGAGACATTGTTTGACCTCATTGAGTATTATTTTGGATAGGCAGAATTAGTGGGATTTAGGACGGAATCGAATAGCAAATACACTTGCGGTCAAGACAGGTCTTGCATCTCCTACCTTATGCAATTGACTGACCTGCTACTTCTTTCCTTCAATAATGCCTCGGCTTCACTTCAAGACACTATTTACCAAGGAAAGACTACTTTGTTTTGAATGGAAGTGGCAGGCTCGGTACGGTTCGCTTATCCATCGGCAAACAGGTGGCACACACTATACTCAATTGGACTATCGCCCAGTGAATCTTTCATAGAGAAGCACACCAGGTGCTCCCTTAATCTGCACTCCGGGCTACTCAAGTTCGTTTGGTAGATTGAGAGCGACAAAGGTGGTTCACAAAGGTTAAGGCTAGCTCGGACCGGGAAAAGTTAAGGATTTGACCTCAATGAGGAAACTTTTTCCAAATTGACTTGTTTTACACTAACGAGCGTACATGCGGATACTAGGGCTTATATGCTTTCCGAGATATAGGATTACATTGCTAGCTATGCTTAGCATGTGACTCCCTTTGTCCCAATTTATGTGGTACCCTTTCCTTTTTGTTCTGTCCCAAAACCTTTCTATAATTTATTGAACCTAGTAACTGTGTATGTATCTCATTCTTAGAAAAACAGTACAATGTTGTACTGAAACCATATTTACAAGATTTACTTTAAAATCCTACTATATTTTTCCTAAAATGAGTCTAAAACATCAATTAGAGATCGTATCATTTGAGTATAACTGATTACACCAAAAACATAGTTGTGAGAAATATATGGAAAAAATATTATTGAATTGTTTTTCTAAATAGTTACATTGAAACCCTATTTATAGACACTACATTGGAATCCTTTTCCAACTAGGATTCCTATTCTCATTCCTATTCCTATTCCTATTCCTGTTCCTATTCTAAGTAGGAAATACTTATTTATATTCTAACACTCCCCCTCAAGCTAGTGCATACAAATCATATGTACCTAGCTTGTTACAGATGTAATTAATACGAGGACATGTGAGGGACTTGGTGAAGATATCTGCAAGCTGATCATTTGACTTCACAAATTTCGTAACAATATCTCCCGAGAGTATCTTTTCTCTGACAAAGTGACAGTCAATCTCAATGTGCTTAGTCCTTTCATGAAACACTGGATTTGATGCGATATGAAGAGCCGCTTGATTATCACACACAAGTTCCATCTGATCAACTTTGCCAAATTTTAGTTCTCCCAGCAACTGTTTGATCCAAACTAGCTCACAAGTTGCTGTCGCCATTGCTCGATATTCTGATTCTGCACTAGATCGAGCAACCACATTCTGTTTCTTACTCTTCCACGACACCAAATTACCTCCTACTAAAACACAATATCCGGATGTCGAACGTCTGTCAGAGGGTGATCCTGCCCAATCAGCGTCTGTATATCCAATGATATGCTCATGGCCTTGATCCTCAAAGAGTAGTCCTTTACCGGGAGCTGACTTTATATATCGTAGAATACGAACAACTGCTTCCCAATGACTATCACAAGGGGAAGTCATAAACTGACTTACAACACTCACAGGAAAAGAGATGTCAGGTCTAGTCACTGTGAGATAATTCAACTTTCCAACAAGTCGTCTATACCTTTCAGGATTACTAAGTGGCTCCCCCTGTCCTGGAAGGAGTTTAACATTCGGATCCATAGGAGTGTCAACAGGTTTACATCCCATCATTCCTGTCTCCTCAAGAATGTCTAAGGCATACTTGCGTTGAGAAATAACAATACCTGATCTAGACTGAGCAACCTCAATACCTAGAAAATACTTCAATCTGCCAAGGTCTTTAGTTTGGAAGTGCTTAAAGAGATGTTGCTTCAAATCGGTGATACCATCTTGATCATTACCGGTGATAACAATATCATCAACGTAAACAACCAAATAGATACATCGACTTGGTGCAGAATGCCGATAAAACACAGAGTGATCAGCTCCACTACGAGTCATGCCAAACTCCTGAATTACTGTGCTGAACTTCCCAAACCAAGCTCGAGGAGACTGTTTTAGACCATAGAGTGACCTGCGCAATCGACATACAAGGCTACTAGACTCCCCCTGAGCAACAAAACCAGGTGGTTGCTCCATATAGACTTCTTCCTCAAGATCACCATGCAGAAAAGCATTCTTAATGTCCAACTGATGAAGAGGCCAATGACGAACGGCAGCCATAGATAGAAAAAGACGAACAGATGCAATTTTAGCCACAGGAGCGAAAGTGTCACTATAATCTAGCCCAAATATCTGAGTATACCCTTTGGCAACAAGGCGAGCCTTAAGTCGATCAACTTGACCGTCTGGACCAATTTTAACTGCATAAACCCAACGACAACCAACAGTAGATTTACCTGCAGGAAGGGAGACAAGCTCCCAAGTACCACTCTTATGTAAAGCAGACATCTCATCAACCATAGCCTGCCTCCATCCAGAATGAGAAAGTGCTTCACCTGTAGTCTTAGGAATGGAAATAGAGGACAAAGACGACACAAATGCATAATGGGGTGATGATAGACGATGATAACTTAAGAAGGTATAATGTGGGTTAGTATTTCGAGTGGATCGTATACCTTTTTGAAGTGCAAGCGGTTGGCTAGGAGGAGGCAAGTCCGCAGTAGGAGCAGGGTCTGGCGCATGACATGAATCATCTGGGACTAGGGTTGGACGTGGACGGCGATGATAAGTTAGTAGTGGTGGCACTACAACTGGAGATGTAGAAGTAATCGTAGATTCCTCAAAGGTTGGCATAGGTAAAACCTGAGGTATGGGTAAGACCATAGATACATCAGGATGATCAGAAGATGTATAGTAAGGTTGAGACTCAAAAAATGTAACATCAGCGGACATAAGGTATCGATGAAGATCATGTGAATAACAACGATACCCTTTTTGAACTCGAGAGTAACCAAGAAAGACACATTTAAGGGCACGAGGAGCTAATTTATCTTTCCCTGGGGCTAAATTATGAACAAAGCATGTGCTCCCAAAGACACGAGGGGGGATAGGATAGAGATGTGACTGAGGAAACAGTATGGAATGTGGAACCTGATTCTGAATAGAAGAAGACGACATTCTATTAATTAAATAACAAGATGAAAGGACTGCATCACCCCAAAAACGCAGCGGAACATGGGATTCAATGAGGAGAGTGCGAGCAGTCTCAATGAGATGCCTATTCTGTCTTTCTGCTACACCATTTTGCTGAGGAGTGTAAGGACAAGATGTTTGGTGAATAATTTCTTGGTGAGACATAAACTCCTGAAACTGGGATGATAAGTATTCTAAGGCATTATCACTACGAAAAGTACGAATAGAAACACCAAACTGATTTTGTATTTCAGCAAAGAAACTTTTGAATATAGAAAATAACTTAGAACGATCTTTCATTAAGAAAACCCAAGTGCATCTCGAATAATCATCAATGAAACTAACAAAATAACGAAATCCTAAGGTGGAACTGACTCTACTAGGACCCCAAATATCAGAATGAACTAATGAAAAAATAGACTCTGAACGACCCTCAGTACTACGTGAAAATGTAGCACGAGTGTGTTTCCCCAGTTGACACGACTCACAATCTAATGTGGATAAACTAGACAAACTAGGCACCATCTTTTGCAGTTTGGATAGACTTGGATGTCCCAAACGTTTGTGAATTAGATCTGGGGAATCTATAACGGAGCATGCTGTTAAGGAATTTGAAGAGGTTTATGACAATGACTACACTTGGATCGAGATTTTCCAAAACGTTCTCTCCTTCGTCGATTCTCCATAGACTGGTATGTATGCTGGAAACTGACAGAAACTGCTACAGTGGTCTGAAAATATTGGAAGCTGCCGGAATCTGCCGTAATCTGCCCACAGTGGCCTGAAAATTCTGATTTTACCAGGAACTTGCCAGAAACTGCCCTACAGTGGTCTGCTTTCGCCGGAAACTGCCTGTAAATCACCGGAACCCTAATTCCGGTGATCAGATCTGGAGAAAACTGACTCGGTTCTGGTCGGAAACACTGGACGACCCTAACAGAAGAAAACTGCTCGAAAACAGATGACCGGAGCAGCACTCACGCGCCAATGCGTGACCAGATCTTGCCGAAAAACTTCCACCTTCGAACGGCGCGTGGAGGCGTGTGAGGGGCTGTTTTCCGGTGGATCTAATTGGGGTTCGGTCACCTGAGCTTCCCGAGCCTCGTGATGGTGTTGTCTTTCGCACAACACCTTCAAAACGAAAGATGACACAAATCAGTCCCAACCGTCGTTGCCGGAATTTGACACGGTGACTTGAAGTTTCTCACCAATGCTCTGATACCATGTGAGAAATATATGGGAAAAATATTATTGAATTGTTTTTCTAAATAGTTACGTTGAAACCCTATTTATAGACACTTCATTGGAATCCTTTTCCAACTAGGATTCCTATTCTTATTCCTATTCCTATTCCTATTCCTGTTCCTATTCTAAGTAGGAAATACTTATTTATATTCTAACAATAGTATCGAAAGATTATTTAGCTTGACCTTCTACATACTATTCTCTATGCCATCAAACATCTAGATTCTAGAGTTCCTATCCTTCTAAATTGTCCACCAAATGTTAGCAGGACAATCCTCCATCTATCACGGTTTTTTGCATGCATACCTTCTTCGTCCCAACTCTGGTTTGCTTCAGTAATCTTGCCTGGCAAAGTGCAAGATATGCATATGCCCTTGAGATTTAAGAATATCCTCCTCAGTTGTCCCGTGATTTTACAGTGAAGAAATAAATAGTTAACTGTCTCAGCAGTCTCACCACAAAAGAAACATCTAGGACATAATGGTATCCCTCTCTTCATCAAATTATCTTGAGTCAGTACTGCTTCATTAGTTAACAACCAGACAAAACAGCCCACTTTGTGTGATATTTTGGTTTGCCAGATACCTTTCCATGGCCAATTGTTCGAACTCTGAGTGGAGGGATTCATCCAGTTGTAAGCATTACTCACCTTGAAAAGGTTCTTTCTCCATTTCCACCATAATGTATCTTTTCCAGCCTCCAAGTCATTGAAGTGATCTATGATTGCTGAAAAAGTCTGTCACTCTTTGAATCTCCCAATCATTAAACTACCTTCTTAGGGATGCCAATGAGACGGTGCGGGGCGGAGGCGGGGCGGGTTGAGCTTAACCCGCAAAAAATTTAAGCCGCCGCCCCGCATAACAATTCTTTTCATTTTCAACCCACCCTGCATAAACCCGCCCCGCATAAATTGTTTAATATTTTCCCTTTCTAGGTAAGTTTGATACTAAAAAAAAAATTCATAAAATCAAATTTATTCTTTTATTAAGTTATATTAATTTAATAGATAATGACTTAAAATTTTATGTTTTATAGGTCAATTGGAAGTATGTAAGAAATTGTATTAGTTTTGATTGAACCATTTTCATTTACTATCTTGAACAATTTAGTAACTTTAAAGAAATATCTTAATAGATAATGCTCTACAACTGTTATAACATGTAAAAAGTTAAAATTAATATTGAACCCGCATAAAATCGCATAGACCCGCAAGCCGCCCCGCATTAGTTTCTAAAAACCCACTTCAACCCGCCCCGCATAACCTTAAACCCGCACCACCCCGCATAGCCTTAAACCGACCTCGCCCCGCATCCGACCCAGCCCCATTGCCATTCCTACACCTACTGAAGATAAGACTCCATCCTTGAGGTGTCCGAGCTCTGCAATAGTCTTCTGCTGATGAAAAGTTAAGGAGTGTATGTCTGGGAAAAGAGCTCCCAGTTTGCCTGACTCGTGGCAGTCATCCTTCCAAAATCAGTTTTTTTCCCAATAACCACTTTGATCTTACTGTTGGCCTTGAATTCATTCCACAGTTCTGATAGACCTCAATAAGGTGTGCTTATCTCCTTGGTCATCCAATTACCTTTCTCTTCATACTTTGCACAGATGACATCCTTGCATAGAGACTAATTTTCATGGCTATATTTCCAAAACCATTCATTTTGAGAGCCTTACTCCGTATTTTCAGATTCTTGAATCCTAATACCCCTCTCTCTTCCCAACTGTCACTCTTTCCCACTTAACCAAATTATATCCCTTCCTTTCTTTATTTTCTTGCCATAGAAATTTCCTCCTAATTTAATCCAACCTGTTGATAATTGAAGTGCTGGGAAATTACGGCACATTTAATACTTTTTGATAAGGAATTTATGCAAGCCTTAAGCACATTTTGTATGATATGATGGATTTTTGCCAGTGTTTCAGGTAAACAACTAAAATGAAATGTGAAGTTACAGACGGATTAGTCCACGGTCCGTCAATGGCATTGACGGACCTTCATTGGTGCCGTGATAAGGCCAAAATCCTGCAGACAAGGACGAATTCAACCACGGTCCATAGAAGGAAATGACGAACCATCAAAGTCACCATAAATATCCAAAAAAAACCTGCAGACTAAAACTTTAAGGAAAGTGTAAAATTCAGAAGAATTTCACAGCGACACTACAGACCGTAAAATAGATCGACAATCCATAGGAGATCCTATAAGTAGAAGAATCGGAGACTTGAATATGCAGAGGATCCTGTTGATGATGAACAGGATGGCCTGTGGAAACAAATGAGGGGCCATAATTTCTCCCATGGAGCAGACAGCTGAAGTTGACTTTTCACTAACGGTTGACTATGAACGATTGACAAACTGTCATTGAGGGTTGCGGTCTGTTTGAAGCAGCGTCAAAAGCCTTTCCCAGTTCTGATAGGACTCATTATTTATTGTCTATTAATATTTTCCTTAGGTTTTTAGAACAGAATGTTGTATGTCATAGGAGTTTTTGCGATTTTTGAGTTTGTCTTCAAGTTTGTGGAAACTTTGCTACGCTTTTCTAATTCAATCTTTCAGTTTACTTCAATCTAATTCTTCATATGTATTATGCTTTCAGTTATTAAGTTTGTTTGTACTCCAATTATGACCAGCTAAACCTCTTGCTAGGGTTGTTAACCTGTATGATGGGAAGTTCTTAAGATACATAAATCGGTATACACGGTTAGAAGGTTTTTGATGAATAATTAATTTGTAATTCTCTCATAGAGATTAATGGTTGCAGAGGTTGATCACACCATTGCTCAAATTCAATTCGGAAGAGTGAGTTAGGTTTTGGTCGATTAATTATCAAGAACTCAATGCAGTAACCTTATTTAATAAATCTGCATAGGAATATGTTGGCTTTACTTGGCTTAGTATGATCAATAATTGATATCACTTCAGTTGTTTGCAAATTTAGTAAACGGAAAGTATGTTTAACTGTTGGAAACCACTAGATGTTAGAATATAAGATCATTGCTCATCAAAAACAACCTGACAAACTGCCCGTATCATGGGGTTGGAAATTAGGGCAATGAGAGGGCCAAGGAAGACGCATTTGCAGAATTGACAGTACTATGTGAGGAGGTCTCACAAGCCAGAGCAGATATTGCTGAGTTGCTGTCCAGATCAGCCCCCTTATTCGATGACCCCGCCTGTCATAAGCATCCTTAACAGAGAGGGGTGTGGTCCTATGAAGATCAAATAGAAAAAAAACATGTTCCATATTTTCTGAGGATACTTCACAGTGAAGAAGGAAATGTCCAGTAGTTTCAGCCTCCTTTTTGCACTTATAGCAGCATCTGTTTGGGAGTTGGATTTTCCTTTTCTTCATATTATCTTGAGTAATACATGCCTCATATAGAGTTGTCCAAGTAACACATACAACCTTAGTGGGAGATATAGAATAAAATGCATGGGAAAAGACATCAATTGGTACCTACTCATTTGCCTCCTCTTCCTGGTTTTGTTGGGAGTTCAATTTCCGCTATTAGGTACAATGAGTAGCCATGTGCAGACCACAGCATGCAAAACACCCACTTATCTGCATGAAGGCCCCTTTGTGGATGCAACACTATTGCTACCTGATGAGAGTCTTAAGAGTTATTTGCACCGGATCTCCCCCACCTCTATTAAGACCACCCCGGCTAGGTTGGTCCCCTGTGTAGTTTTGAAGGTTGTAACTGATTGTCCCTCCAGGATTCCACCTAATAATCCACAAGGCACTCAACAGTTTGCATTGCCTTGACAAAATTGTCCACCCTTCACTGCTGCAGCTCCAAGTGAGCAAAAGGCTTCGTCCCTTCCATGAGAGCAGAAAACTCATGCACATAATCCCTTATTGACTTCATTTGGTGTAGCTCCCAGAGTCATCTTCATGCATTGTACTACATAAGTCCTCTCATGTCTCCAGAGTGTCTTCACCAGCCCTAATGGCTTCATACTTCACTCACCACCAAAGCTTGGTATCCCCTCGCAAATACATGGCAGTAGTTGCTACCTTCTTTGCTTCTTCTAGCTCCCCACGGCCTTAACGTACTGGTCGATGTCGAAGATGAAGTTCTCAACTTCATTGGCATTCCGAGCACCGTGCTAGGACTTTCAGGAAGATGCTTATCATGGAAGAAGAGCCCAAGCATGAGTCCAAAAATTGTGGAGAAGAGTGGACTAAGTGTTACACATTTCATGGTCCATGTCAAAATCCCAGAGGAAAATTGGTGTCACATGGAGCTCAAAGGGAGCTGAAAATCAAGCCCACATGGAGTCAAAGGGTGCTGCAAATCAAGCCTAAAATAGGCTGAAATTCACGCCCAAAACATCCTAAATTGGGCTTGTGTTTTTGGAGTAAAACAAAGGCATTCTTTCCTTTTATTTTTTTTGTTTGATTGTTTGGCAGAAAGTGTGACATTAATTTTTACTTGTTTTCCTAGTTTAAAGTTTTCTAGTTAGGATTTACTATTAATTATTTTCATAAAAAAAGGATTAGAATCCCATGCTATTTGCGATAAAGTGTTCGACATCTCCCTATATTTAGCTGTGGATTTTGTTCTTTGAGTAAACAACATTATTATCAATATTATTGAGAGTTCTTTTCTTTAAACCTTCGTGCATTGGCTACTTGGGATTTACCTTATAACCTTACAAGAAAGATTTCTTTAAGAGATAAGACAAATCATGTGGTTGATATCTATGGTTCTTCTTTGAGCTAATAATTAGATAAGGTAATTTTTTTTTGAGACAAGGGTAACTTTGTGTTCACACCAAAAAATTCATCATCCAAAAAATGATGAATTGGAAACTTACATCCCACCCATGGGTATACTTTACAAGTTTCCTATAAAATCAACTAAATCTACTATATCCCCTACAAGATTCTGTTTACACCAAAAAAACAAAAGGCTTATACAATTCATTCTAATCTTCTGTAAGTTAGTCTTTTGTCCCTCAAAACTTCTTAAATTTCTTTCTTCTGTAAGTTAGTCTTATACTAATCATTTTAATTATTCAACTAGGAGTCTAAATCACTTGCATCTAAGTTGTTGAATTGAATTTACTAGTAAAAAGGATTAGTCTTATTTTGCAAATTAGGTCTACTACAATTAATTAGGGTTCTTAGCACTTTTTTTTTTTTTTTTTGATAACCGTCTGTGACCCACCCTTTGGACCAATCACAACCTTCTAAACTCGGGTTCTTAGCACTTCATTTCGAAGTTTGGAGATTCTATTCTCTAATTGCGGTTATCTTAATTCCATGTCTGTAATCTTTGTATTTAACTTCTGCATAATTTTCTTGTTTTTCTTCAAGTAACTCGATTTTTATCAAATGGTATCAGAGTGGTTCTATCAAGATTCCGTTCTTGATAATACGGGGAGTTTCTTCACCAAAAAATAAAAATAAAATTAGAACTCTAGGTCATCGCGGCCCTCTATGGAGCGAATCAGGACTCTTGTTTTTTCCTGTTTGTTAGAACTCTTGCTTATCGCAACCCTTTAAGAAATTTGACATTTATCAATAAAACAGGTTGGACCTCCATCAAATTACAGATATTAGGAACTTTCTCAAAAAAGTTCCAAGGTCTGTAATTCCCCTTAATGAATTGCAAAATTCAGCAATCATAGGCAAGTCAAGGAACAAAATAACAAGAGATTAGACCTACGTGTTGGGCCTGATTTTCCTGTTAATCATCCAGTGGCTCAATAAAAAATTAGGGACCTTAACACAGAGACACAGGATGAAAGAGAAAGCATTGTGGAGAAAGATCCTTGCAGACAAGTATGGGAAGAAATGGAAAGATGGAGAACCTACCACAATATGAAGCAACATGGGATATCTTTATGGAGAGACATAATGAAATAGCATATAAGGGGCCCTACAAAAATATTTTGGCAAGAAAGGTGATGGGAAATGCTCTACAATGATGCCTCCCTGACAACATACACTATATTGAGCAAGAAGAAAGCAGAAGTGGCCGAGATTGCAAGGAATAAAGAAGAAAGAATACTAAGGGATTTGACTTCTGAAGAAACAAACATGCCATACTGAGATATGAAAGAGCCGAATAGTTTGTTGGGAAATATCATATAAAATGAATGTCAGTCATGGAAAGAGAAGAACGATCATGTATTCAGTGTTTAAGTCTTTCTATAGTGACTGTTGAAAAGGGAGAAGACTCGGAAGAGAGTTTCTGCATACCCAACACGGATCCAGAGGGCATCAAGGAAAATTTCAATCTTTACTTGGACAGCAGAATGGGGAACCATTTAACAGGTGATCTTGAGGAGAAGAAAGATATCCACCTCAATTGGTGTTTCATGAGCAAGCACGCAGAGTGGATGCCAACCATTTACAACTTTGTTTCTTGGTTGCATACAGTTTATGATGTAAGATGTTAAGAATATCTACGGTTGGAATGGTGACTCCATTGACAATAAGAGAATTATTCCTGCATGGAAATTCAGAAGAAAGACAATAGAAGGGGGAATAGCGCCCTTAACATGGACAATTCGGAAAGAGAAAAAGAAGAGATTTTGAAAGCGGTGGAAAGTGCTTTCAAACAGATCAGCCTTTTTTTTTTGGTATACTCTTGAAGAACTTTTTGATATCCCTACAAGTGTTGATAATTGATATCTCTACACTCTCTGAAGAATCATGACCTTTTAGTAAGATTCTCTACATTTTTTATGCGGGGTTCCCACCATGTCAGTAGCATTAGCTTAAACAGAAAAAACATAAAAGTATTATATACACCAAAAGGATATAGGTTTTGTTGGTGTTTTTTAAAAAATGGGGCCGCAAAAAGAATGATTGACATATCTCACAATGGATTGAAATGACTTTCAATAGCTTTCAATAGTTTAATTAAGCATTGAGGGGCTTTAAATAGCCAACATAAAAAACATAATCTGCATAATTTGAAATTTAAAAAAACCTAAAATATCTGAATAGTTCAAACAACCTAACTAAAATTCAAAATTCATATACATCTTATACTAAACAACTTATTTTACTAAAAGTTACTACAGTAACTAAAAGCAAACTTCAACACTCCTCCTTTGCTTTAGTTACTGCAATTGAAAAAATGCTCCTCCTCAATTTCTGCTTTGGTAGTTGATGTTTGGATTTTTCAGTATTTATGAACTTGCAAAATTTCTTCTTTTTTTCTTTTTCTTTTTGATTTTGTGCTTCAAAAACACCTTCCATGACATTGTCTTGTGTAGAAGTTTTTTTGAAAGTGCTTTTATTTGGATATTTGTAGGATTTGCTAAATATTGTTGTAAATTTTCTTCCTTCACAACATCACATATCACATAGGTTTCAAAATATGATTTTATCCTCACACACCAAATTTGATAGTTTTCGTATGTGAAAACTTTTGGGGGATTCAAAGAGAGACTACTGCTTGCCATTATTTTTGGTTAAAAATTGGTTCAAAAAAGCCTGTGCATTGAAAAAAGCACGAGTTGAAAATAGTAGCCCTGACGGGTTAAATGGATAGCCCTAATGGGTAGAGTAGCCTTTACGGGTTAAAAGAGTAGCCCTTACGGGTTAAAAGTGTAGCCCTTACGGGTTAAAAATGGTATGGTAGTTCTTTGAATAATTTCACAAATCCCGTGGGATCAACGAAGCTTTGATATCACTGTTGGTGTTTTTTAAAAAATGGGCAACAAAAAGAATTGAATTGAAATGTCTCTCAAAGGATTGAAATGACTTTCAATCGCTTTCAATAGTTTAATTAAGCATTGAGGGGCTTTAAATAGCAAACATTAAAAACATAATCTGCATAATTTGAAATAAAATATCTCAACAATTCAAACAACCTAACTAAAATTCAAAATTCAAATTCATCTTAAACTAAACAACTTATTTTACTAAAAGTTACTACAGTAACTAAAAGCAAACTTCAACAGGGCAAACTTCAATAGGTTTCTTTTGCTTAGTACAATACCTGTGAGCGTATGGAGTTCAGTAATGATGTTTCCTTTAGCATCAATTCTTTTATCCCCAACAATGTATTGTAAGTAGCATAGTATTTACGGGTTTGACGATCCTTGGCCTGCATGACTCATTTTAGAGGTTAACAAAGTGATTGACAAGGAAGTGAAAAAAAATTTGTTATAGGAAAACTTATGCTCCTAGGGACAGGTCCCAAGAACCCTCTCTCTCCTACTTCTTAGGAGAAAGAAACCACTTTTTCCTGCAGTAACCTGCCGGAATCCTTCCTATCTTTCGCCTCTCACACAAGCTACCACTTTTTGTGTTAGCTTCATCCTCTCTTCTTTTCTTTCCAGAACTGATCATGAGGGAAAACAGAATATATTTCAATGCAGGGCACACGTCTTTCAACATTACAAGGTGGAAAGCCAACAACTCGGTGTGGTATGATTGGGTGGAAAGAAGTCGCTGGTTGATGGGAAGATCTTAGATGAGCAGTAAGACCATGGAGTGGATCTACATCACTCTAAAGGAAGCATCTACAGATCAAAATAACAGTCACTTTTATATGAGAGAGAAAAATGAGCACGGAAGATACATGAGCATCCTCTCCTTAAATAAGGAAGGTATTGATCACCCCTGAACTGGCCTTGAATGTGGGTTGGTGTGACATTGCTTTCAAAATCGAAAAATCCATTACGTCCTCTGAGACAGTAAGGACAGGTCCCCCAAGAATGACTGAAGCCAACTACCCTTATGCAAAAGCAGTACAAAACGGTAAATGGTCATCAAAGAATCTCCGAGAAGCTGAGGTAAGGAGCAAGAAAGGTATCATTGAAGTCTCTGCAAAATCTGGGAAGCAAGAGGATGGGCTTTTGAAAGGGTGCCTAATTGGAGGTCTAGACGAAAACATATAGGAGAACCCAACCCTTTGCTGATATGAGAAGATGGTCATCAAGTTCATGGAAAAGTACCTTCGGGGTAAATATCTATGAATGAGCATAAGTTCCCTTTTTGAGTTCTCTAACAGACTCATGGCAGAACAGGCAGTGTTATCAAAGGCGCGCTTAAGCCCTGAAGCGAGGCTCAAAACGTGTTGAGCGCTTCGCCTCGCTTTATGTGCGCTTCAGTGTCGTCATCAAGGTTCTAAGGCAAGCTTTTCCTTGCCAATGAGCCTTTTATGAAGAAGTGAAACTAAATAATTGATATTTCACTTAACCATAATTTTTTTTCAATTTCTTTGGTCATATATTTGTCATTCATGTTTATAATTATTAGTCTTGGACTAAACATATATATTTGTATTCTTTTCTCCCTTAGCGCCTTTTTTCATTAAAGCCCACGCTTTATTTGCACTTAAAGCCCCCATGGACCTTAGAGCTTTTTTGCGCTTTTCGCCTTTGATAACACTGAGAACATGTGGTGAAAAAACAACGGGAATGGCAGAAAAGGAATTTCAATCTTGAATGGTTGAGCCCTACGTCGGGATGCATATCAAATTGCAGCTTTGTCAAGGAAACTTGGGTAAGAGCAGTTGGAATCCCTTTACACCTATGGTCACAAAAGGTGTTTCATGAAATTGGCGAGGTATGTAGGGAGTGGTTGGCAATGGAAAAAGACAGCTTTGAAATCATCTAAAAAATGGGCCAAAATTTTAGTCTCAAATGACGGGAGAAGCGTTCCGAGATAGGTAGCACTTTCTCATGACGGGTTCACGTATGACATTCCGATATGGGTCAAGAGGAAAACGAGAGTGGAAATCTCGCCGGAACTCACCAGAAAATCAGTCGGAGAAGAAGATGATTTGAATTACTCTTTGATGTGGCTAGAGTGGAAGCCTAGAAGTGACTCATATGCAGATGATACACTCATCTTCTGTGGGACTGAAGAAGATCAACTCAAGCATCTGAGGATGATCCTGGTTTTGTTTGAAGGGATTTCGGGGCTTCGTATCAACTGGAGAAAGAGTTCTCTGTATCCTATAAATGATGTAGCTAACATGGAGGCTCTGAATATAATACTGGGTGGCCAGGTGGGATTCCTTCCTACCACATACTTGGGGATGCCTTTCGGAAATCACTCGAGATTTGGAATACAGTGATTGGAAAATGTGAGAAGAAATTGGCCTGATGGAAGGGACAATACTTGTCTCTTGGAGGCAGAGTCAGACTAATCAACTCTGTTCTAGTTTCCATTCCAACCTACATGATGTCACTATTTCCAACCCTAGCAAGGATGATCAACAGATTGGACAGAATCAGAAGGAAGTTCCTATGGCAGGAAAATAAAGAAAGAAAATGATATAATCTAGGAAGGAAGTTCCTATGGCAGCGAAATTAAGAAAGAAAATGGTATAATCTAGTTAAATGGAAGGAGGTGATTGTATAAAAGAGATAAGGGGAAATGGGAATAAAGAACTTGAAAAACTATAAAAGCACCTTAGAACAAAGTGGCTCTGAAGGTATGCAAAGGACAAGTAGCACTTGTAGGGAAAGACTAAGAAGCAAAATATGAGGAGGATAGGTGGATGACAAAGGAAATTACTGGACCATATGGAGTGAACCTATGGAGGTCTATCAGAACTCTATGGAATGAACTTGAGAGAAACACCAAGATCAAAGTGAACAACGGGGGAAAGACGAGGTTTTGGAAATAGGAATGGCATGAGGCAGGCATCCTAGAAAACCTCTTTCTAGACTTGCACAACATAGCAATACAACAACACAGTACCATAGCAGAAATTTGGACACAGGATGGGACATCACCTTCAGGAGACAGAGTAATGATTGGGAAATTGTAAGAGTGGCAGAGTTTCTCAACATAATTGGTCAGTTCAGTGGGACACAAGAGGGGGAAGATGAGCTATGGTGGCAGGGCTGTGGGAAAGGCACATTCAAGGTTAGCAAAGCATACAAGAAATTTCCCCAACCAACAGCTTATCAACTGGCCATGGAAGAATATCTGGAGGGTCAAATTCCTTATAAGGTTGTCTGTTTCGTCTGGCTCTTATCCAAAGAGGCAGTGCTTTCACAGGATAACTTAATGACGAGGGGATAACGTTATGCCCTAAATATTTATTTTATCCAGAGAAGGCGGAAACCGTAAACCAACTCTTTTTGCACTGTACGTTTACAGAACAATTATGGAGGTTGTTTCTAAACTTGAGAGGTATATCTTGGTCCATGCCAGGAAAGATCAAACAGACACTTCAAGCTGGGAAGAGATAGGGGAACTGGCCAAAAGCAGAAGTAGATGGAGAATCATACTAGCCAATAGATGGTAGACTATATGGAGGAAAGAAATTCTAGGTGTTTTGAGAACATAGAAAATAGCATATATCAGATCAAGTTGAATTAAATCTTGACACCGTGTTTTTTGGTGTAATCAGATTTGGTCTATTATCATATATCTATTATTGACGTTCTAACTTCATTATAGACATAGGATTTTGTAAATATGGTTGTAGTTCAATCCATGTACTACTCTTTACTTATATATAAATATAAATTTGATAGTTTCAAAAGAATAAGAAGTGATTGACAAGGACCTGAAATGTGAGTCATGGTCAAACAAAGGTTCATGTCACTGACTATGGTTGTACCTGAATATGAGTATAAAGTTCTGACAATCGGAGTTCATACCTGCAGAAGAAAAGCTCCGTCATAAGTATGAGTACAAGGCATTAATAAATCCAACCACATTCATGGCTAATAACAAGCATACCAACACAGAAATAAATACCTAGTGATCCGAATATAAAATTCAGAAACAAAGGAAATTCAGTTGACCAAAGTCAATATCAAAGGCTAGTGGGGAAGTTGATCTACTTATCACACACTCGACCTAATATGGCTTTTGTTGTAAGCTTAGTGAGTCAATTTATGCACTCTCTGAAGAAGGAGCACCAAGAAGCGGTCTACAGGATTCTAAGATATTTGAAAAGCTCACCAGGGAAAGGATTGTTTTGCAAAAAAGGTCAAGATAGGGGCATTGAAAGCTTTACAGATGCAGATTAGGCAGATTCTACTATTGATAGGAGGTCTACATGAGGATATTGTACTTTAATATGGGGAAATCTCGTGACTTGGAGGAGTAAAAGCAGAATGTTGTAGCCCGTAGCAGTGTTGAAGTTGAATATCGATATATGGCCCATGGGATCTGTGAAATGATTTGGCTCAAGAAGATGTTGAGAGAACTAAAATAGTGTTTGTGTTATCAATGAAGTTGTACTGTGACAACAAAGGCGCCATAAGTATTGCTCGCAATTCAGTTCAACATGACAGAACAAAGCATGATGAAGTGGATAGACACTTCATAAAAGAGAAAATTGAAGAAGAAAATGTGTGCATGCCTTTCATCCCAAAGTAGGAAATTCTTGTAAGCAAGTTAGGCATGACAAATATTTACATGTCAACTTGAGGGGGAGTTTTGATTTAAAAATCTAAGTGTGATCAGATATGATTTTGTAGGATTTAAAATGATCTAATAAAATCATATATGATATGCTATTGAATAGGTTAGGATATTAGATCAAACAAAATCGTCCCTTGAATCAAGGAATTTGATTGCTAGTTAGTTTATTTTTCTATGCTATAAATTTGTATGTTTATGGATGAATTATATTATAAAACTTTGGTACCAAAACATACAAAAAGCTCAAGTAGTGAGAATTTCACAACAACTTATAAGGAGGCAACAACACATACGCTTACAGATTTCAGATTTCCTCATGGCCTAGACTAATCATTTGAAGCTTGTAGTAATATAACAAAGTGGCCCAATGTTGGGTAACCCAACATCAGAGAAGGGTCTAACTTTAATATCACGTTAGGAAAATGCACATTGGGCATGTTACGACCCCAAAAGTTAGCTCAAGTGATGAGGATTGACCCAAAGCAAAATACAACTAATTTAACCGGTGTGGAACTCTAACAATAACAAATAAAGGTTCAACAACTCACTTTTTGACAGAAAGAGAGAATGTGTGTATTAATGAATGTTAGAATCCTAGGAATATTGTATAGCATATGTGTAAATATAGTAGGTAGCTTATTTACTCCTAGATCTACTCCTATTTTAATTAGGTATTGATTTGTATTGATTTCCTTTCCTTTTTAGGACATGTAAACTTAGCTATTTAAACTCCAATAGTTTGTGGGAATAATCAGGTTGAGTTCTCTCTCAAACTCCTGTCTTCTCACAACGAGCATGTTTCAATCACCTAAGAGAAGGATAGTAAGTTAATGGTGTTTCACCACCACTTTAATTGTTATGCTTAGTGAATGAAAGCATGAACACAATTTGCTATCTGTTGTGCTCAATGGGCTAATGGATGAACTTCTACGGGAGTTATGTTATTAGAACATGCCGACCCCCAATTAGATTATTTTTTCCCTTAAACTAGTATGACTGGGCACCTTAGTTGTGGTTCAAGAAAATTAATATAGATCAGAAGACATCGAAATTGAGGAACTAAACTTCTTATACCTGGATAAACTCATTAAAAAGAAAAAAACAATTTGATGGGTTCTATAAGGGCTAATTGGTACGTGATGCCATCTAATTTTCTATTCTTTGTTCTGTCATCTTTCTAGAGTAATTTCAATACGACCCAAACTGTTGAATTTGTTTTTAGTTACTGCAGTAATATTTTAGCATAGTAAGTTACCTAGCTTTAGGATGAATTTGAATTTTAAATATTTCTTAGGTTATTCTAATTGTTGAGATTATTTAGCCTTTTTTGAATTATTTTTTTTGCAGATTTTCTGCAAATTATGTTATCAAGTTGGCTATTTAAAGCCCTATTATGCTTAATAAAAATATTGAGAGATATTTCAATCAATACATTTTGCTAGCCCGCCATTAAAAACATCAACAGTGGTATCAAGAGCTTTAATGATCTTACGAGATCTGTAAGTTCTTCCAAAGAACTATCATATCATTTTTAACCTGTCAGGTCCACTTTTAACCCGCAAGAGCTATTTTTCAATCAATTTTACCACGTCAAGCTATTTTTAACTCATGCTTTTTTCAATGCACAAGTTTTTCTCAACCAATTTTTAACCTAAAAATGGCAAGCAACAGTCTCTCTTTGAATGCACAAAAATTTCAACTAGTGAAAACTATCAGATTTGGTCAATGAAAATGAAATCATATCTTGAAGCCTATGATCTGTGGAAGTTGTAACGGAAGATATACCCTTACAACCTCTCCCTACAAATCCTATCCTTTTCCAAATTAAATCTCATTCGGATGAAAAAACCAAATAATTCAAAGTCAAAACTGTAATTCAAAATTCAGTTGCGGATTCAATATTTCTAAAATCATTGGTTGTGAGACAACAAAAGAAGTTTGGGAGAAATTTTAAAGAAAAAATATAAAGGAAGTGATCAAGTCGGACAAATGCAAATTTTGAATTTGGAAAGGGATTTTGAATCTCTTAGGATGCAAGAGGATAAAAAAATTGTTAAGTATTCTGACAAGATTTCTTTGATTGTTAATAAAATCAGGTTGCTTGACGAGAATTTCAAAGAAGACAGAATAGTAGAAAAAATTCTTGTGACAATTTCAGAGATATTCGAGTCTAAAATTTCATCTTTGGAAGAATCTAAAGATCTCTCTACTATCTCTGTTGAAAAACTAATAAATTCTCTTCAAGCACAAGAGCAAAGAAGAGCCTTTAGACAAGATAATGTTACTGAGGATGTTTTTTATGTATAAAACAGAAAAGAAAAAGGTAATTATCCTCTTTGCAATTACTGTAAAAGAAAAACACACTTGAAATTTTTTTGTTAGTGGAGACGTGATGCAATATGTGGAAATTGCAACCAAGCCGGCCATGTTCCAAAAGTGTGCAAGCTTAAAAACAATCCTCAAGCACAAGCAACAAAAGCAGAAAAAGAGGAGAAGCAACTTTTTAAAATTGTAGTATCTAAAGGAAAGGAGGAGTGTTGAATTTGCTTTTAGTTATTGCAGTAATTTTTAGCATTATAAGTTACCTAACTTTAGGATGAATTTTAAATATTTGTTAGGTTGTTTTAGTCGCTGAGATTATTTAGCCTTTTTTGATTTTTGTAATGCATATTTTCTGCAAATTATGTTATCAAGTTGGGTATTTAATGCCCTATTATGCTTGATAAAAAATATTGAGAAAATATTTCAATCAATACTTTTTGTTGCCCCATTTTTAAAAACACCAACACAAACAACCAAGAAACTATGGAGGCCATCAAACCTATAATCTATTAAAATATCTAAAGCCTACAAGCTAATATGCTCTTATGCAGTTTTTATCTCCAAATCATCATGGTGGGATGCTGGAGAATCAAATCCCACCTCCTACTAAGATATTCACAATAGTAAGACTCTGAAACTTGGAGTCTTGGACAAAAGTCGAACATAAAATCCTCTAATTTTGTATACTGGTACTCTTTCACTAAATATACTTGAAGCATCTATAAAGTAGTTAGACAGCTTGTGTAGATTGTTTCAATAACAAACTAAAACGAGATAATCAACAGCTGAAAGCCAATTCCAGGGTTTTCTAAATCAATATCATATCTAATTGCTTTCATTCATCTCAGCTAAATGCTACCCTATTAATTCTAGAAGCAAACACTTCTTCACAAATGTAAGGGCTTACAAGATTTAGGCTAGGATGAAATGAGGTTTCATTGATAAATAATGAAAGCTTAAAGAGTTCAAGTACCTTTAGATAAGGATAGACTCTCACATAACCTTGCACCCAAGGAGAGTGGCCTAATAGTCAACGTAGTGGGTCAACAACCATTAGGTATCAGGTTCAAATCTCAGTCGAGGCAAAAACATAGTGATTTCTTTCCATCTATCAAAACCTTGGTGGAAAGAGTTACCCAGTACCTATGATGGTGGGAAAGTTGACCAAGATTTCACAGTTATCAAAACAGAACGAAACAAAAAAGACCCCCCCCCCCTCCCACCCATAATCTTTAGTGCTCCAGATAAACATTTCAGAGAGCTAGAATTTAATTGGTTTTCGATTCAATAAAACAATTCCTCACCGATTCAAAACTTATGCTCTTTGTACACCGAACATATTAAAGAGGGATTACCACATTCAGCGGGTATGAGGAGTATAATGCACAAAATGGAAAAGCAATAATAGAGGAACATACTGAATGAGTTCAGCTTGTGATTGCACGTCATCGAGCTGCCGTTTAAATGACAGAGTTGACCTCAATTTAGCTGCAAGTTCCTATAAAAGAAAAAAGAATTGTAATTTTAATATGACATACATCATCAAGGTGCAGTTTATTGGATAGTGGTGAACTTAAGTACAATGGTGCTGTGTTTTAAGTAGAAAGATGCTAAATCTAAATCTTATCTTATCCAAAAACAAAGATGACGCTACAAGAACTGATTGCATATCAAGGATGCTGTCATACTTGAATTAGCAATCCTGATGGTTGTTAGCCTAAACATCTTAATGTAGAACTAATAATGGTCCATCGGCTATCCAACAAATAGTCCAAATTGCTATCGACTTTCCCTGGATGATTAAAACTTGAAACACAAAAGCAATTAATGTGCAGAGCTGCCCACTCGACATTGTTTTCTTAAGGCCTGAAAAGAAGGAAATGCATCAACATGGGGTTTATCATGAGGTATGCAAGAAGTACAAAACAAGAAACCAAGATCCATGTTAAGGACCAGACCTGGGGAAATCCTTTAGCCAAGGAGAGGACGAATACAAAGCTTTCCCTATGTCAGACTAAAGAAATATCTCACAAGCAGCAAAGAAGTTTGTGGTCCTTTTTTACTTTAGGGAGTATATCTGTTGGCTAATAGAGGATTTCCAAGAAGATATTCTTGTTATCAAGATATGATCTTCTAAGATCTTAGGATTATTGTGGTAATCTAGAATATCATATCTCTGATTCTTTTTCTTAATGTAAAATATATGATTCTGATTTCATAGGATTTAGGTGATTCTATTCCACAATTTCTTATGTATATATAAAGCCATGTATATGACATAGACACATATGAATGAAATTATTCAACAATCTTATTTCACATGGTACCAGACCAATTTTATTCATCCTATCTTGAAAATCCCATTTTGCTATCTTTGTCTGCCCAAACCATGTCTGAAAATGGTACAGCCGCAAATATTCCAGCCTCTGAAAATGTTTCTGCAACCGTAGAGAATAACTCTACAGTTTCAACTGGAGATTTGCAACATTCAGCTTCAACAGGTAGTTGTTCATTGTCCTCCACAGGTATTTCTTACTCTTTTATTACTAATGTCTTTGGCAAACTTTCTCAACGTGGGTGATTGATTCCGGGGCAACTGATCACATCTTTTCATATCATATTTCCCTTGTCCTAGCTATAAAAAAATAAGTATAGCTAATGGTTCAGTTATTACTGTAGCTAGACAAGGAGATATACCACTTGGAAAATCCTTGATACTTTGCAAATCTCATTTCTATCCAGAAATTCACCAAAGATTCCAAATGCCAAGTAACTTTCTTCCCTTCATATTGCTTATTTCAGGAACAGGAACAGAACACGAAGGAGATGATTGGGCGTGCTAGTGAGAAAGGTGGTCTTTATTGTTTGGATTTCCACAGTGGTGAATATATATCTAAGAATTCCTTGTCTAGTTCATTCTTGTCTGAATCTATCAAGTCTAATAAAGAGGAAGTTTATGTGATGAAGACTTTGGAGTGCTTGTGGTGTATGGCTTTATCATCGTCAATTAGGTCACCCATCCTTTTTTGTAATCAAAAGGATGTTTCCATCTTTGTTCAAAATTTGATAGTTGAGTCTTTTCATTGTGATGATTGTGAAATTGCAAAATACAAACGTGCTTCCTTTCCAAGAAGTCACAAAAGATGTCAAATTCCTTTCTCTCTTATTCATAGTGATATTTGGGGACCCTCTCCCATTCCTAATATTTCTGGTGCTAGATGGTTTGTTTCATTCATTGATGATTGTACAAGAGTTACGTGGATCTATTTGCTAAAGCGAAAATCAGATGTCAGTCAAATTCTTCCTACCTTTTTTAATATGATCAAAACCCGATATGATGTGTCAATTAAAAGACTCTGATCTGATAATGCCAAGGACTACTTCAATCAAAACCTCTTTTGTTTTCTTCCAAAAAAGAGGGAATTATTCATGAATCTTCATGTGTCAATACTCCTCAACAAAATGGGATAGCAGAGAGAAGAAACGGTTGTTACTTGACATTACTAGATCACTATTGTTTCACAAAAAGGTGCCAAAACAGTATTGGGGGAAGCTGTCCTAACTGCTGCACATCTTAGTAACATAATACCATCAAGAATTTTGAACTTTCAAAGTCCGCTTGATACTCTTAGGAATTTCTTTCCAAATTTTGAAATATCCAATAGATTGGTTCCTAGAATCTTCGGAAGTGTTGCCTATGTTCATATTCATTCTCAAAATAGAGGCAAATTAGAACCACATGCTCTTAAGTGTGTTTTCATAGGATATTCTCCTACTCAAAAAGGTTACAAGTGTTATCAACCATCATCAAACAAATTCTTTGTTTCAGCGGATGTCACATTTGATGAGAGTGAATCATTTTTTAATCATTCTTACGGCCAGGGGGAGTCATTGAAGGGAGAGGAACCTCTAGACTTGTCACTATTTGATTTGTCCATCTCTAGTCATGCCAAATCCTTGCACCATTTCTTCGGTCACATGAGCCTCTAAATCCAAATGAGCCCATTGAGTCTCCCAATCCGAATATAGATAATGGAATTCTAGAAAATAATCTACCATTGCAGGTATATTCCAGAAGAAAGAGACTAGCTGGTCAAACTACTCGGTTGCAATCATCTCCTTAGGTTACTACTCCTTATACCCATCTTGAACTTGCTGAACCATCAGAAACACCAAACCAAACTGATCATGAAGAAGAATTTAACCAACCTAATGATTGCACTCAGAAAAGGAACTAGAACTTGCACACAACACCCTTTGAGCCTCTCTGTGGCATATCAAAATTTATCCCCCCCAAGTCATAAAGCTTTTCCCTATAACCTCCACACAATTCCTATCCCCAGAAATTTGTCTAAAGCATTAGGAAATAGAGAATGGGAGAAAGCTATGAAGGTAGAAATGGAAGAGTTGGAGAAAAACAAAACTTGGGATATTGGGAGGAAATCTGGTGACTTGAAGGAGTAAAAAACAAAATGTAGTAGCTAGATGAAGTGCAGAATCCGAGTTTAGATCTATGGCTATGGGAGTTTGTGAGTTGTTATGGTTAAAGGAGTAAAAAACAAAATGTAGTAGCTAGATGAAGTGCAGAATCCGAGTTTAGATCTATGGCTATGGGAGTTTGTGAGTTGTTATGGTTAAAGATAATCCTTGATGATTTGAAAATAAGATGGGAAGGACCTATGAGACTATATTGTGACAACAAATCAGCAGTAAGTATAGCTCATAATCCTGTACAACATGATCGCACTAAGCATATTGAGGTGGACAGACATTTCATTAAGGAGAAATTAGATAGTGGACTCATTTGTACGCCATTTGGATCTACAAAAGATCAGGTGGCTGATGTTTTAACAAAAGGACTGCCAAACAATGTGTTTCAAGATCTAATAAGCAAGCTAGGAATGGAAGATATCCATTCGCCCGCTTGAGGGAAGAGAAAGAATAAAAAAAGTGGATTCAACATTCGGGAGTGTTGGCTGATAGAAGATTTCCAAGAAGATATTCTTGTTATCAAGATATGATCTTCTAAGATCTTAGGATTATTGTGGTAATCTAGAATATCATATCTTTGATTCTTTCTCTTAATGTAAAATATATGATTCTGATTTCATGGGATGTAGGTGATTCTATTCCACAATTTCTTATGTATATATAAAGCCATGCATATGAAATAGAAACATATGCATGAAATTATTCAACAATCTCATTTCACAATATCCTAGGAAAATAACTCTGCTTAACTTTCAAAAAAACACCTAAAAATGCAAAATTTACACAAAGATATGAAAAGAGAAAGCATTCCCATTTTGAATAACTTTATTTGCTTTTTGGACTTTCACAAGACGATTTCTATAATCCTTTTTTGTCTTCATTGATCATTTATGTTGATCAATGACGGCAAGGAACACATAGCCTATCATATGCATCTTATTAGATAGTTCGTATAATAATATACTAAGGGGTTGATTGGTTGGTGGGTTGGGATAGACAAGTCATGGGATTATTTCACCACAATCTATAGGGGATAACTTTTCCCACCATTTTTTACTTAAATAGTGGGATAAAATAATCATGGGACTAAATAATACACAATACCAAACGCATGACAAAATAATCTCATGGGATATCCTAGGATTATTATCCTTATCCCACCAACCAAACAACCCCTAAGCGGTTGTTTGGTTGGTGGGATAAGGATAACAATCCTGGGATAAAATTCAAGATTATTTTATCATGTGTTTGGTTATTATTTCCCATCATTTGTACTAAAATGGTGGGGTTAACTATCCCATATAAAAGGTGGGATAGATAATCCATGGGATATCTTGTCTATCTCATCCCTCATACCAAACGACCTACGAGTCCCATATTGGAAGATATGTATTGAGTATTGTGTAAAGTTTGTATATAAACAGGGTTCAACGCAAAAAAATTAATTCACGCATCTTAATAATAGTTTCTCGGCTCACTATTACACACATGGTATGTGGTGAAAAATATTCAGAAAAAGAAAATACAGTTACACAGTCAGCGAGCCTCAATTATTCGATGACTAGCTCAGATGTCTTGCATCATCCTCTTCTTACATAAAAAAAAAACCAACACTACCATAAAATTCATCATCGACTGGAGATCAAATCCCAATAAGACTTTCCGGCAGCCAATTCTGCATGTGCCGTCAGCATCTAGTGTTCAGACGAGCCAGTAAAGTCACACGCCGACGTGTGAGGTAGTTTCCTGGTATTTGTCAAGTTGGAGTCTTTTCCTATGGTGGTCACTTGTTGTTTCCAACCCCACTCACGGGGATTTTTCTAGTAAACGGTCACTGAAACAGTGTTTTCCAATGGTACAATGACTTTTTCAGATTTTGTTATTTTTCAGCCAGTTTTTAGTGGTTTCTTCACTGTTTTCAGCTGTGATTTTGCGAGACATCTTTTCCATCGAATAGGTCTTTCAAGTTTGATATTTTTGGCTCCAAAAATACAGCATAGGAAATTCAGGTTTTATGATTACTTAAAAACCCTTAATTGGAAGTTCAAACTATTTAGCCTGAACTTCCTCGATTGAGTTGTGATGCAAAGACCAAGGTGTTCAAGATCACTTGACCAAAAGGACTATTGAGGGAGATGACAAGGCTCAAGCACAGCGGAAAAAGACTGATACTCAATTATGTAATCACTTGTGGCAATCTATCGACTCCAAGTTGATGCCTTCATTTTATCCTTTTAATACATTTTATTCAGTTTGGGAAAAGGCCCACACTTTATACACTAATAACATCTCATTTATGATGTAATATCAAGGGTGACAAACTTAAAAAAAACATGAATTGGATGTCTACTCACTTAGGACAGGTACAGGCAATCATGGAGTAATTTGATTACTAACTTTTACAGAATATTTCATCCTAACCAAAATGGAACTCTGAAGGAAGATCTGAAAAATAATGTCTCAGAAACAAGGAAAAGTTAGTGAGAACATCGATTTTGACTCTCCAACATAAGAGAAACTTGAAACCTTGAGCCATAATATTGACTTTTTGTTAGATATAATCTGATTAACTCAAACATTTATATCTTAAATCCACATTTAACCTCTACATTTACCACTGACTGCAAGCTTTTGCCTGCACCTAACTATAGTCCTCAGATGGAGTTCAAATAAATCTACTTTGGAGGTGATTTCACTTTTGCAGAACAGTTGAAATGAGCTCTTTTTTTTTTTTGAAACTGGTAATATTGAAATGAGCTCTTTTTCAAACACATGAGTATAATTTAAAGCTTATAATTAGTTGAAGGTCAATGTTAAGTGTGTCCTTTCCACCCCATCATATCTTCAATTCCCACAATAACCATCAAGTCTAGCAGAGAGAATTTATACCCACAAGTTTGTACTTCCATCTTAGATTACCTTTCTTGAGCCAGAAGATACCCTTCTATTTTGTATGTTTCTCAACACCCTCCTTAAACAAGTGTGGATTTGTTTACTTACGTTTTCTCTGTGATCAATTGAGTAATAATTTCATTAATAAAAGGAAAAGACTCCCGTATAAAAGTAGAATACCAAAAAAAAGAGATCTGAACAAATAGGAATCTCATGGGTGCACCAAAGAAACATGAGGGATAAAGGGCCATTCTTCAAATATACAAAATGATATTTAATTCCTTCAGAAGTTCTTGTATTTCTTTCTCTCCACACTACACACATAAGAGCAAATGGAGCAATGTCCCATGCCCATCTTCTCTTCTGTCTTCCCTTCTTGTGGTAAAGCAGAACCAAGTAATTACGGTATCAGTCCTTACCAAGTAGAAATTCTTCAAAATCAACACAACAACAACTACCTCCAAAAATATCATGAAAAAAAGGGAAATAATAATGTAGAAGTGATGTACAAAAGATTCATACAGAATAATAAGCCAAGACAATAAGAACATTGATTAAACAGAATAGGTTGATGTAATTCAGACTAGATATAATCCTTCATATTTTTGGTAAAACTGAAGCAATATCTAAGTTTGTGTGATGAACATCCAAACCAACAAACAAAGCATAAACTTTTGTAAGAAGCATAAACATAGCATATCAGATAAAGGCTACTCAAATTGGCCCCGCCATGAGAAATAAGAGAAAAACCAAGTAAGAAGCTTAACTAATCCCTCAAGTTTGGTTTGGATTTTATTGCAACTTCTTTAACAATATAGTAAGTGTATAATCACGAAATCAAGTCATAATCAAATTCCTAATGAAATCAATTCTAAGTATTGTAAATCTTGTACAATCTTACCTCAAGTTGGAGCGTACATAATCTTGTTACAAATATACTCGACTCGAGGTCTTCCTACAGATGGTAAGAACATCTACTAGATTATCATTCTGACTGAAAAAGTTGGTGTCTATGCATCTGGACTCAATCTATAATGCCCCACATGTATTTAGGTAATTTTAAACTCATTCCATGAATTAAAACATGTCAATTGAGTGATACTCTGTGATGGTAATTAATTATGATGTTTGAATATTGATGTAGCTGTCGATTTGGGTGTTGGAAGTGAGTTAGAGGTAAGTAGACATAGCAAAAAGGAATTGAAATTGTCACAACCCAAGGCCATGGGATGTATTATACGAGCGGATTTATCACTCATGCTACGCAACATCAATCCCCAAAAGTGTGCATACCAGGTGAACTTGAGTTATGCCTTATAAAACTCTTTATTTTCCTCTCCAGAATCGATATGGAATTCGCCTAAGGTGTTATGTGCACCTCATCTTCAGAAGTTTACCAACCTAGAAGCCTGCTAGTCCTGCTAGGCCCACCCTCATCAGTCCGCCCATTGTCAAGGGGCTCATATAAATTTAAAAGTTTGTCTGGCTGTGGTGGGTCGCACCATGGTGTGCCCACCATGTGAAAGGGGCATAACTCAATCTATTAGTTCTTTGTTATTGTTAGCAAAAAAGTAAAGCATTTTCTTACCCTCTTCGCGAAATCAAGCTTCTCAGTGGAGTCCCGAAAAGTATGGTCCAAATTTTCAGAGAACGTCATCTCTTTGCCTCTTTGCAGTAGCTCCTCAAACTCATCAACCTTAGTTTGCAATTTAGCATGTGCTAATATGCACCTAGATTGGAGCTCAGACTCTTGGCTGTCAAGGGCCTAAAAGAATCAAGAGCAAAAGTTGGTCATATGCATTTAATCATGGTCAAAAGGACATCAAAGAAAAAGGCCGCATGAAACAAGATAATCTTTTAAAATGAAATTAAAAAAGAAAATGCTACCAAGATATTGAGTATAAATAAGAGAAGAAAGATGATGAGAACGTCGAGAAAAGGATATTGAGCTCAATAGAATTGCATGTAATCCTTTTATTTTTTAAGATTTAAAATCTGACCAAGGTTGAGATATTGGTTAAGCAACAAATGATGCTCATCCACAAGATCGCAAAAGGCAGCAGATATCAGGTTAAATATTTCATGTCAAGAAAAGGATTTCATCCAAAAAAATATAGAAACAATTTTAACAGTGTAATCTTAATCATCCACGACAACCAGAATGCAACAATATGATTGTATTGGCAAACATATACCGGAAGCGAAGACTATTTGACAGAGACACGTCGCAAGTGTAGATAGGATTACAGTCCAACTGTCTAGTCAGTGAACGCCATTCAAACCAAAGATTTCTTGGACCATCCCCGAGAATCATCTCCCGGACCCGCCTTATTCTCACCAAACAGCAGGAGTCTGGAAGAATCCATCCGGGGAGGTTCAAAGTGCCTGGACGGTAGATAACTCAAACAACGGCCAGATTCCAAGATATCTGGTTTTCCATTTAATCTCATTAAATGGCAATGAACTTAGCCATGTAACGGCTGAAATGAGCGTGAATCATGAAGCAATCACCACTGGCCTACCTTTTAAACTCCGCCACTGTTCCCCACTATTAATACCATTTGAATTCACCTGAATACACATGTTACTTTCGTCTTTTATCTCTTCTTTTATCAGTTATCTAAATTTGGCTAATGTCTTGTTATTTTTCATATCATTATTCCAACTAAATTCACATTATGAAGAATCACCAAGATATGAATTAATTACAATAATTTAACTGATTGATCTGATAAATGAATTTTAGGTTAAACAATGATAGGTTTTCTACCGCTGTTAGACGCGAAAAACTATTTCAAAACACAGAGTTCACTAAACTCATCAAAAACTAAGCATATAAAAGTAATGTACCATCTATTACCGAAAGAGAGAGAACTTCAGCACCCACCTTGGACGTTTCGAGAAGCGATAATATCTTCTGCGCAGAGGGATCACCGTCAATTCTTTCTTGTAGTTGCTTTATCTCACTCATCAAATCATCTTTTTTCTGATTCAAAGCAAATACGGATCAATAATTGCTGATTGATGGACATGACCAAATTCAAAAATGTCAGTTTTCAATTACCCACTTGATTCTGCAATTCTAATAGCTTCTTACCAGTTCTTCCATTATTATTTCCGAACGATTCCTCCTGCAAGTTCCGTACAAACAATTTGAGTTATATCAAGGAGATGGTGGAATAGTTGATAGGATTACCTGTTCTATCAAATAGAAAATTGAATTAAAGGTGTCAAATAAGTTTTGGTTTTTGGTTTTGTTTTGGGTGATATTGACTTAGTAGGCGTTTGGCCATGCGATACCATATCACGATTTGGCCATGCGATACCATATCACGATATGGTGTTGTGAGATGGAATCAGCGTTTGGACATGCAATTTTACGCTGATTCAATCTCATGATTCCATATCATGAGAGGTGATATCATATTCTCCAAAAACCATGATATGAAATTATATGGTGATTCCATATCATGATTTGAGATATTTTAATACATTAATTGATCCATGAGTTTATATTTTGTTAAAACAACCCCACATTTATATCTACTAACCATTTGTTTCATATGTAAATAAAATTTATAATCACATCATTACTTTTTAAAATTTATTATTCTTACCAATATAAAATTTATTATTACTTTAAATTTGGTGAATATAAATGATAAAGTAGAAATTCATTTGGTGAATATAAATAAGAACGAAGGGAGTAATACTTTTTTGATTTTTCATAATAAAAAAAACGTCTTAATCTTATGACTAAGCATAATATTGATAAAAGACAATTTTCATTGGCGGTGCCACACTTTCTTAATTTTAGTATTCGCAAAATGTTCGTTCACATGACTGAAGAATATCAAGTCCAATGGATTGAGGACTTGGGAAAAATTTGATCAATTAGTTATTAATATTTAGTCAAGTGGACTAGTTATAATTTTTTTGATTAAATTTTATTAGAAGTGTTTTTGACTCAAACTTGTGATAACTTTTTAAAATTTCGTTATTCTATAATATTTAACTATTGATTTTTCTTGTAAATAGTTAGAAGTCTGTGATGTTTGTTAATTTTTATCTTACTTCTAAGTTAATATTTACTCACTAATGTATGTTTTTTTTTCTACTTTATAGGTTATTTGTAAGGGCACGTTTGGCCATAGATTTTCCAAATAGTATTTGGGAAAAAAATGGCAAATAGTGTTTGCCCATACAATTTGCCATTATTTGGCAAATATTTTTGGCAAATATCCCAAATTCCCAAATACTAGTTTTTTCTAGTATTTGGGCCAAATCTCATTATTTGGGATCTTTTGAAAATTGAAATGTTACCCCAAACTTTTATCCTTTACAAAAACACCATCTATAGTAGTTGTTTGTATCGTATTACATAATTTTTCACGTGAACACCAAAGTAGTGATGAAATATTCAGTGAATATTAAATGATGATATAGTTGTTGATGAAAATGATGAACAATTGGCTCAGGGTAACAAAGTCATGTGATTTATCTACTTCACGATGTATGACACTCACTCCAAACTACCACATTGCTCTAGTGTCATGAACACTATTTGTTATTATTGCAACGAAGATTCAATTGACTTGTAATACAAACTTATGGTTAGTTTTGATAGTTTTTAAAACTTATGGATATAAATCATATTTTTCTAATAAAGTGAAATATATTTCCCAAATACCATAGCCAAACACATGGTGAAATTTCACCCAAATTTTCACCCAAATAATATTTGCCAAGAATATTTAGAAATCTATGGTCAAGCGCTAGCTAAGAGTAGTTGAGAGATATGAGCATATCAAGTACAATTTATGTTCAATTTTTTTAATTAAATTAAAGTTAGATGAGATAATTACTCAAGTGGAGAACAAATAACTTTGTAATAATTTATTATGCGATTGTATAATTTTTTGCTTATTTGATAAGATTGAATAAACAATTGCGGCTATTTTAATAGTTTTACAACTTATGAGATTTTTATGTTTATGAGAAAATATACAAAACAAAAATTTCATATCGCATGTCCAAATAAACCTTCAATTTCATCTCATGATTCCATATCATGATACCATATCATGATTCCATATCATGAAACCATATCACATGGCCAAACGGGCCCTTAGTCAAAGAGGATTAAATGAAAAGTGGGAGCTTTTGGTTAAAATCATTCCTTAAGTATGACTTAAATCTAAGGGATAAGGGTCTGAAAAATACCTCAACTTTGATCGAATTTGTTGTTCGATCAAAGTTGGAGTATTTTTCAAACCCTTATTCCTAAATCTAAAGTACATCCTTATCTATCTATCTATATCTAACTTCTATATTACCTTAAAAGCATGAACTCCTGATTTGAATGTTAAATTACTATAATATCCCTAACTTAGGTTGTGACTTTTTCGATGAGTTGTGACTTTTTTCGAAGGCTTGTGACTTTTATGATAAGTTGTGACTTTTTTCGAAGGGTTGTGATTTTTTGATGAGTTGTGACTTTTTCAATAAGTTGTGACTTTTCCAAAGAGTTGTGACTTTTTCAATAAGTTGTGACTTTTCCAAAGGATTGTGACTTCTCGAAAAGTTAATGACTTTTCAAATAAGACACAAAAAACATTTGTTCATACTACCCTTTGTTGACTATAAATAGAGGGGCATCCTCTCATTTTTCAACCACAATTTTTTCATTCTTCTACTTTTCTTCTTCTTGCATTTCAAAACTTTTTGTGTGATTTATGATCGTTGAGGGAATTCGAAGTTTAGCGGAATATGAGGTACCACTATTCTGAGAAGTAAGTCTAAATTCATTTGTTTTTGTTAACAATTTCTCTTGTGATGTAGATATATACTTCTGAATATCTTTCCCAAAATTTAGAGAATTGTCACAATTTGTTTTTGATGTTCAAGACAAAAGAATGATTTTATTTATCAATGTTACTTATGTGATTTAGAATCTAATGACGTTTGCTTCAAAATAGTCATTACTATATAAACATTGCCCTTTTGTTTTATTTATTCACTATTTCTTAATATTTCAGCATCTTAGACGAAGAAAAGTTCATATGAATTGTAATAACGTCAGTTTGAGTTTGTATTAGTTTAATTTTTATTGTTTATTTAATAGTTAATTTTATGAGATAAATATTTTCATTAACACAAATATATATTTATATTTGGGTAGATATTTGTATTTAAATTAAAGTATTATATATGTCACAAATGTATTATCAATAGAACTGTCAATGTGGGCTGACCCACCCCATTCGAGCTAACCCATACGGTCTTTGAAATTTGATGGGTCAAGCCGGGCTAGCCCATTTTTGGTGTGGGCCAGAAAATGGTCGGCCCAGCCCACAAGTATGTGGGCTACGGGCTTGCCGGGCCAGTCCTCTTTTCGTAAAAATATATTTTTTTATAATTTTTTAAATTAAATTATAATTTAAAAATATTATTATAAATATCGACAAGATAATATTACATGGTGTTAGTGTTACTACTTGTTAATCAAATCCACAAATAAAATTATCTTTATAATATTTATTAAGTTTGATTTCAAGTAAAAGCATAAATAGCTAAATAAAAATATAAACCTAATTGTTTTCCAATGATCATAAT